>NC_045427.1:551193664-551323664 GCF_902635505.1 Sarcophilus harrisii | reverse complement strand
AATGCCCAGGGAAGAATCTTATTTCTTCACTTCAAATACCTAAAATAAATCAAGTTTTTGGAAAAAAAAATTTTCCACTACATCAACTCAGACTATATAGATAATCCCAATGATAGTCTCAGTTAACTAAATTTCAAAATTAAAATATAAATTGTTTCCACTTAAGTCACCAAAAATAAGATTAAGAATTTGATGTAAATTACTTTCCTTCTCTATGCATTTGACCCACTATCTTCCATTCTTTAAATGAATTCCTAGGTATAAAGCAACATACTCTATATGTATATGGAGTAGGTAGGAGGGGGAGTTAAATCACGTCTCACCAAAGAAAGGGGGAAAACATTGATCTAGTTTGCTAACTTGGGAAATATTATGAAAAGTAGATAAGAGTATGAAAATTATTATCATACTCAGTGATGCAACATTTAATTACAAATCCTACCAGGAGCCACTATCCCATTGTGCAAATTCATGTCACAAATAGGTTTGTTAAGTGTGCTGTTTTCTGAACATTTGAAGAAATGGTATCATAAATAAACCTATTAAGCTATGCTTCCCTCTTCTTGTTTTAACTTTTCTTCTCTTTTTTACATTCTTAGCATGATGGAACAATTAAAAGAGCATGCATAAGCACAGGCAATGATTGGTGGAGTGGCAATATGACAGACTACTATATGAATGAATTGGTTTTATTGTTTTTGGTACTGAAGAAACCTAAATTAATCTCCATTGTGATAAAACAAACAAACAACAATAAATGAGAATTTAATAGGGAATGTGAAAGAAATAACTGTAGTTAGCTTTCTGTCTTTACATTTTCTTTGTATTATTCTTATTTGTATATATATCTCAGTGAATAAGATAACATTTGCATAATGCCTCGTACAAAGTAAATGATTAACACATGCTTCTTCCCTTCTTTTTCCCCATCATGTCTTTACCACCCACAAATCTCAGTGAAATGTAGGCTACTTGAAGACAGAAAATGATTTGTGGTCTTTGTATACCCAGGCCCTAACACAGTGTCTTGCAAGTAATAGGCACTTAATGAATGTTCACAAAATCAACAAATTTTAGAGATGAAAGGGATCTCAGGAACCATCCAATCCAACTCAAAAATATGCCTAACTAAAGCATCTCCAACAAGGGGTTATGCATCCTTTCCTTGAAGGACTTCCAATAAGAAGAGTGCATTATTTCTGAAGGTAGCCCATTCTACCTCTGATCAATATAAAGTGCCCTCCCTCACATCAAGTCCAAATTTGTCTTTTAGTAGCTCCTACCTATTGCTCCTGGCTCTGTTATCTGGAGTCAAACAGAATGTCTAATCACTTTTTCACATGTTACCTTAATTCAAATGCTTGAAATGCATTCACATAAGGGAATTCACAGCATATAAACATGTTCTCCCTATACCTCTCTGATGTCAGAGGATTATTAATAGGCAAGATGAGGAAAACATTGAAGAAAATTATCACATTAACATGAGAAAAATGGGGCTAAAAACTATCAACTTTTCAAAATGTGTTTTCCTTTACAAACACACTCTAAACTTGATTTTTATTGATTGAGTTTTGTTTTTTGATGCGCAGTACATTCTGCTCTTACTCTCAGACATTAAAAGAAACTGAAGGAGATAAATTGGGTATATTTGACCTGCCTAATTATTTCTCTAGTAACTTCAATAATGGATTACCTTCTCCCACTGGAATATCTACCCTGGATATCTGACCCCATATGACCTCTAATCCTCATTGTTAGGGCCACTCAACCTAATCTCCCATAATCTGGGACAAATCTGGTTCAGAGAAGTAGGAACAAAAGGAACCATGATTTCAGAGATCAGGCATTTGTATTCTGGTCCTAGTTAGTAGGTTCTTTCTTTGAATTCTGTAAACCTTGAATCCCCATTTCCAGAGATGAAGTTCCAGTCTTTTCCCCAGTCCCTTTCTTGAAATATTATCTAATAGCCCAGTTCATAAATCTTCAAAAAAAAAAAAAAACTAGAATCCTATTCTTGATGCCCAGTCCTTCTAGGTTATCTCTCTGTCACTTGCTTCCAGATCTCAATGATGCCTGCTGTTTACCTATTTTATCTCCATCTCCTACCTGCCACTGGAATTCCCCAGGATTGGGCCTCTGACAGCCTTTCTGATCCCACCACTGACTTGTTTCACTTCCAGTCTCTTGCCAAATACTAAATGTCTCCGTCCCACACATGTATTTCCACCTCGGACTATTATATATATATAGCTGTCTATGGCTAGACTTCAATAATGTTGAGAAACTGCCCTGTTTGAATCCTCAGCTGTTACTTACTACTAAATTGATCTGACATTCCAAGGAGGATCTCATGATTTGTATACATTTATATTTAATTATATACCATTTAATTTACAAATAATTAAAGTTATGTAAGAAGTATTTTAGCTTTATACTATGCTGTTTTCTTTGCATTTGAACAAAGTTTTAATTTTAAAATATTGCTATCTCAGTCAAGATTCTGGACAAAGTAAAAAGAAACAAACTACAGAAAGTCCATACATGGAAGAATGGACTAAATAATTCACTTTGTTAGAATTACCTTGTTTTGAAATGGTCTTAAAGATCACATAACCACACCTTCCTCCTAATTTTAAAGAGAAGCAACAGATACTTCAAAAAGCAGACAATTTGCCTGAGGTCACACAAGCAGTAAACAGTAGATATTTTGCCCAGACTCAGGTATTCTAATGGCAAGATCAGTGCTTATTTCACTCTCTCACACTGTTTACTTCTGAAAGCTGCCCACTTTTCCAGAATTCCTCCTATCATCCTCTTGTTAGAGGCTTCTTCACTCTGGCAATAAGTCTCCACACTAGTGGTTTGGATCATCCTGCCACCACCAAAATTCCAGTTTTGATGCCCATGATCCTTTTATAGTGTTTATGACCATGACTTACCATTAGAAACTACTCACCTGGGAATATAGCAGAAATGAAGAAGGCAAATCTGAGCCAGCTGAATGCCAGAACCATCTTGAGAAGAGAGGAATACTTTTCAGCTTTTCCAGTTTTCCTTTTCATTCTGGGGAAGTATCTGAAACCAAAGCCCACCAATGGCAGAAACTCAGTTGTGCTGAAGTTTACTGACCATTAAGCCCCTTAATTTTTTCCATCTAATTCAACTATGGCATCAACATAGGACATAGATTCCTCCACAAGCTCAATTGAATCAACATGCAGAGGATGGCAAATACAAAGAGAAAAACTGGAAAACAGTTCAAGTAGCAAGGGAATATAGGGTAGACATACAACAATAGAATCCAGGAGCACTAAGCAGGCAGACACATAGAACACACACTCACTTGCTCACTCACACATACACATTTGGTAAACACAGCTGGAACTGAACACTCAAGGTTGTGAAATGAAGAGTCTGTATAGGCAGACTTTCCTTTCCCACCATAACTAGGGTAACAGTTTCGCTAGGGTGCAGCCCAAAAGCTGGACTTTGCCATTGCATTTGCTTTGCTGCAAAGAGATTGAGTCACAGATGAAATTTCATCCTTAGCTCTGAAAACTTATATCCAGAGAGGGAAAAGTAAACCAACTTTCATTGAAAGTAAGGTGGGAATTACTGAAATCAATAATACCATTTTACCTCAGTTGGGTTAGACTAGTAGATGCAAATTATTAATTTTAACCTTCCCTCTTCATCTCCCAATACATAATATCCAAAATTATAGCCTAAAGTGAATCTGTGCCCAGGTGAACCAGGAGCTGGGGGACTTTAAAAGTTCCATTTCATTACAATTAATTGCTGTTCAGTTTTTTAAGCAGTTGTTTGATTCTCCGTGACTTCATTTAGTATATGGGTTTTTGTTGTTTTGCTTTTTGCAAAGACACTGAAATGGTTTGCCATTTTCTTCTTCGGCTCATTTTATAAATGAGAAAACTAAGGCAAGCAGGGTGAAGTGACTTGCCTAGAGACATGTAGCAGTAAGTATATGAGACCAGATTTGAACTCTATCCATTTTGCCACCTAGCTGCCTCTGCCTTATAGTTACATTTGGATAGAAGTGCTTTTATTTAATTAAACAATCAAACAAGCACATATCAAGGACTCAAGTATTCAAAGCATTATCCTAGATTATTTTAGTCATGGTTCACATGAGCCTTCTCCTTTCAGTGTTTGTCCCTAATTCTTCAACATGAATTAATGATCATCTCTCAAATGAGGTTAAACTGATGGATCTTGAAGGTCTCTTATAACCATATGAATCAAGGCCTAAAGTCTGGATCAGAGATGAATGCCATGACAAGAGGTGTCTGACCTGCTCTCTTTTAACTGAGTATATTGTTTGGATTGTGCTGCAAAGGGAAAAATACTACTCATAGGAGAAGGGGATAATTTTACAATAAAAGCTATATATCAAAGCAGTTATGGCAGCTTAACAGTCATTCTACCTAAGATAAGATCAGGTTTGTCAGACATAGTGGAACAAATTCTCTTTGTTTCCTTCAGATTTTCAGAGTCACATGTCACTTGATATAGTAATACCTTTCCTATGACATCCAGAGCAATGATGTGTTTTTTATTGTTAATGGGAAATAGGGGAGGGGATGAGGCAGATGAAAAATGTGATGGAAAGATAGGATGTCTGCTACTCAACCCTGGGAAGAGCAATGTGATCACATTTTATATGTCTTTTGGGAAGAAAACATTTCTATTACCTTTTGAGCCAGCAGTCCTAGCATGGTGGTATAGATAGAAGTAAGGAACTCATAAGATCATAGATTTTAGAAGTGGAAGAAACTTTAAAGGTCATTGTTCATCCTCTCATTTACTAATAAGGAAATTGAAAGCTAGTAAATGGCTTAAACAGCTTGTCCAAGGTCATGCAGGTGGGAAGTGTCAGAGGGATATTGGGACTCAAATCTTCTGACTAAATCTTATCCATTTTCTAATCACCCTGATGCACATAGGAAATAGTATTGGAAAGGACACAGAACTGGGGTCAGGATGTCTGGGCTCTAGTCTTCACTCTGTGAACTTGGTTAAGGTTCTTCAAGCACTTGAAGAGGTCTCTATTTTCTTCTTTGTGAAATTATAAATTATCTTCAAGGTCCCTTCTAGCTCTGAAACTCTGAGTTAAACTAATATTAGGGATGGTACAATGGATAGTGCTAGGCCTGCAGTCAAAAAGACCCAAGTTCAAATCTGGACACAGATACTTACTGGTTGTGTGACCTCGAGTTGGTCACAACCTCTGTTTGCCTTGGTTTTCTCATCTGTAAAATGGGAATAATGATAGCATCTACCTTGCAGAGTTGTTGGGAGAATCAATGTAGTGTTTAGCACTTCATTTTTTTTTAGCACATTATGTGCCTGGCACATAATAAACACTATATAAATCTTAGCTGTTATTATTATTAATTACCAGTAATAATTATGATAATAATAATAGCTTTTGCTTATATATCACTTAAAGGCTTACAATGTATTTTAAATATTTAATTTTATTAGATCCTCACACACTACAGCCTTGTGGAGCATATCTTAAAGCTCATCTCCTAGTTCCTGGTTCAGTGTTCCTTTCACTATTGTCCTGCTTCCATACTGTAAAATCTGTAATTTCATCAGCATTGGAATTATTTCCTCCACTGGTACAGATCATGAGTCTCTTCAATGCCTTAGTAGTTATTGTAGCTAGAAAGAGTCTTCATCTGGAAGCCAGCTATCTGGTATTGAGCAGCTTGGGATGCTACTAAATTGACTTTCAGAGGACAATGTATCCTTTCAGGTCCATACTTGAAACCCTGACAGGCTTGGTGGAACCTGCCAGAGCTTGTAATCTGCTAACATAGCCCAGGGTCACATCCAAGTCACCAGGGTAAGACATTATCAGAAGCTACGTCACATGAAAACCCCAAACTAAAATATACCATTGGGGGATGAATAGGCTCTTAGATTTTTTTTGTGTATCATGAAACCCACTGGCAGTCTAATAAAACCTATGGACTTCAGAGTAATGTTTTTAACCCTAAAAGAACCAAATGTGCCAGTTGATACACTACTTTAAAAATAATTTAAAATAGTTTAGTATAATTTTCCTATTTATGAAGATATATTTTAAATAAAAACATCATTTTACTTTGAAATAAAAATTGTCATCCTACTATCTCTTAGTTTTTTGCCTTTGGGATTTAAAAAATGTACTGTATCAGTTGACTCAGTTTGGACTTTCGGGGTATTCTTAAATTCTGGTACTTTTAAAAGCACAAAATAAAATCCATAGGATTATGAAAGAAACTAATTATACTGAAATACAAAATTGACACAATAAAAAAATTTATGTTCACAGACATAGGGAATTCTTTTTTTTTTAAATCCTACTTTGGAAAAATAAACTTTTTTTCTATCACTATAGAGAATTTTTGCAGTCTCAAAATTACATTTATAAGATTGGAGCTGGTGGTCCCCAAGAACCACAACAATCATACTACTGAAGCATTGGAGCAAAATTCATATCACTGAATAAAAAACACCAGATTTTTTTGAATTGCAGTTATTTTTCTTCAGAAGTGGCCATCTATACATAAGATCCCAATGTTCCAAAATTCACGGGCTATGAAATATTCTTTAATGTAAAGGTAGAATGTAAGTTACTCAAGGGCAGAAACTATTTAACTTTGTCTTTGTATTTTAAGTCTCTTGCGTAGCGTAGTTGTTTAATTAATGCTTGCAGAATTGAAGAAAGCTTCTCTGATTTAATATTTTTTTGAATTCCCCTCTAAGTAAGAAGAATTTTTGCAGTTAGCCATTAAAAGCCATCTGGCAAAGAGAAGTAGGATTCTGATCCTCTTTGTCTGGCAAAAGACACACTCTTTGAAATGGTTCCCAGCTGCTGGATGCTTCCAAAAAGTGAATATTAGCAAACAATGCTAAGAAGTCGAAGCAGGAAGCCATTAGTTGGTGGCTGGCAGCTACTGCAAGTGTCAATACCCATGATGTATCAGAAAACACATCTTCTGAAGCATGATTGGGAACCTTAGATCTATCAGGGTTCTCACTATAACAAAGATGATTCCAAAGGGATGACGAGGGTATGTTTCTCTTTGTAGGAGGAATGTAAACATACATTTTAAAAGTCTGACACTCCAGGATTGTCTCTAAGTCATCAGACTAATGTACCATGATTCTCAATCTGTTCAAATACTAATTTTTTTCAAGTCCACATTTAGTTTGACCTGTTAAGTAGATCTGAACACGTTCCAGAAAAAGGCTGTGACTGTGTAGGGTTACAAGAAGAGTCCCCAGAGTCAATTCACTGTTGAGAGTCCAAAGCTGTCCAAGTACAAAAACTTTACTATAGTATCCCCACATCCACCCCCTTTTCTTTGTCTTCTCTTCTGATCCAATGACCCAGGATTTATTTGTGTCCTTCCTCCATCTTCCAAACAGCTGAGATGAAAGTTGCCTTCATATCCCACCAATTATCACCTAGAGAAGAAAAAGGAAAACAGGAGAAAAGCAGGATTTTATAGCCATCACCTTTGGGAAGTTCCATGAAGCCACTGTATAAGAACCTGAAGTTTAGTGTTTTACCACCAAAATTTGCACAAAAAATGATCCCAGGGCTATCTTATGTCTCAAGATCTTCTGTAAAATGAAGTTGATAATATCTGCATTCTCCATTACTTAATGTGTACAGAGGCTAAATACACATAATATGCTTTGAGAGCTTTTAAAAGGCACTAGGAAAAGGCATGGTTTTAAATGCAGAGGCAGCTGGTGAAATGAAAAACACATTCAATTAGGAATTTAAAAATCTCAAGTTTGAGCCCCAGGTCTTCCATTTATTAGCAGTATGATATGAGGGTAAATCACATGATTTCTTGGGGAATCCCTATTTCCCTATAGATAAAATAATAAATTCCCTGAGAGAAAGTATGGATTCATGGATAGAGAATTGGTCTCGAAATTAGGAAGACCTGGGGTCAAGTCTTAGTCTTTGAAACATACTGGCTGTGTGTCCTTAGGAACAACATCTAACTTCCCAGTGTCTCCAGACAACTTTCTAAAAGCAGACCCCAAGTACAAGGCTAAAGGAATTTTCTTCATTGAAGAGGAAACATGTTATGATGTGCTGAACAAATGTAATGTTACTATTTAGGTGCAACTTTAGGGATTGTAAGGAGAAGAGTAGGGACTATACCAAGTTCTCTAGCCAGAATATATCAGAAGCCCAGAGGGACAGTTGGGGATATTCTTTCCTAGGGATAAGAGAAAGAATTAATGCACAAATTCACTTCTTTTCATTGTCATGACAAGGGAAGAAGAGATCTTATTTAAAAAAAAATAATAGTTTTGATCAAAAGAGCAATAGCCACCAGAAACAAGGTTAATTCCCATCAACCCCACAAATTCTCCCTTCTTGAGACTGAGAAGAAAAAGATGCTCTTGTCCATCAAATGCATTTTTCCTAGACCTTAAGCTTTATACTGCTTACACACTGCAAATAGAAGACAAAAATATCATTTCTACATAGTCTTTTTCTTCGTTTTAAAGCAGAAAGTCAAATAGCCAACATGAAAGGATGGTTATGGGAATCTGGGCAGAAATTCCTTTATTTTGCTCCTTCCAATATCTTCTTAGTCCTCCACTCTTCTGTAGTGTGGGTAAAAAACAGTCTGCAAATCTCAAAGCTCTTTCTAGGCGCTAACAATTCTTTTACTTTCTCTTTGTTCTTTTTATTTCTCTTTCTCTCTCCTATTACACTACTAAACTGAAACAACCCTCTCTCTGTTTGTTAAATGAACCTTCCAGGAGTAGTAGGCTACTTTTGCTCCCACAACCTAGACTGGTAATGCCAAAATTTTAGGTAACTCTAAAAGGGAGCTTCAAATGCTCAGTTGCTTTCTGAGCCAGATCAAGTTTGACTATACTAAAGATTGGCAACGGAAATTTCTGAGCAAAGGAGAAGAAAAGCAAAATGGGATTTGTGTACTGGCAAAGCAAATTCATTTTTCATCTCCTTTGAGGATTCTTTCTTTATCATTGATCAAACTTACTCCAGCAGTGATTGTGGGCTTTCTGCCCCAAGTTAGGACATAGCAACAATCTGTGAGTAGATAAAACAGGTACAATGATACAGTGGTACACATCTTATTAGTATCAGGTCTTCTTAATATTCAAGCTTATTGGGTGAGGGGAAAGGAAAAAGTAAAAAAACCTGATTTGCCTCTAAGCTCATCACAATAAGAGCTGACTGGTCAACATTACCTATGTAGTCATTATCTCCTTTAGTTGACATTTTGAAAAATCTGTGGGGCAGATAATTACAAGTATTATTTGACAGATGTGGAAACTGAGTCTTTGTTCAGTTTTCTCAACTATAAGGTGGGGATAATAACGTAACAGCACCTACCTCCCAGAGTTGCTATGAGGGTCAAATTGATGATATTTGTAAATCACTTAACCCAGTACCTGGCACATGGTAGATGCTTAATAAATGTTCTCTTCCTCTTGTGGATAGTTTTTTTTTTTCTCTCTCTGTCTCTCTGTCTCTGTCTCTGTCTCTCTGTCTCTCTCTCGCTCTCTGTTTTTCTTTCTCTCTGTGTCTCTGTCTGTCTGTCTGTCCCTGTCTCTCTCTCAATTTTGCTGCTTTGTGTAGCTCTAACAAGAATGGAATGTATTTTCTCTTGACAAGAACAGTATTGTGAGGGCTCTAGAGTCTGTTTATTGATGTCACTTATTTCCCAATGAGTTCACCAAAGAAAAGATGAGGTTGTGTTTTTATCCTACATCACAGACCTGCCAACATTCATAGACCTTGTGGGGACTGGAGTTCACAAAAGTGGCTTTTGAGACATGCAACTGTAAAGTATTCTCCATTAATAGCACAGAAGCCTCCCCACATAAGCCTCAATCCCGTGGCTATCATTGATATAGGAACTTTGGATGGTTTCTATTTCTTCTCTCATGAGAAGATAGAAGTTTTCCATATGTTCAGCAACTGTGCACCTCTTCTTTCAAGCTTTCTGTCTCCATGCTGGCACACTTTCTGTCTGCCTAGCATCTGGAAAAGTTAATTATTTTCTTGTTAAATTTCCTTGTTTAAATCACTTCAGGTACCATCACTGCCAATCCCTTAGTCTCAAATTCCAGTTATGGCAGAGGAAGAAACTTGTGCCTAACTGAAGTTGAAAACACAAAAATCCAAGTAAAATAAAATCTCAATACAACCAAGCCTTTGATTTTAAGTTGTTCTTTTTGCCCCAAATTTATTTTTTAAACATGGCTTTTTATTATATAAGAAGAAATAGCCAAAGAAATTCAAAGCACTATTTGGATAGCTAATGTCTCCATTTCCCCTAATGTTCAATGGCTATCCTAATAAGTCATAATTAATACATAGACAAGACTGAAAGAAGAGAAGAGTGAGAACTTTCTTTCTGAGACCTTACTCAAACAAGGCAGCTTTGGAGTACCTTAACAAAAGACTACTTTCAAAGAAGAAGCAACCTAGTTCTGAGTCTAGGGAGACCCTTACATCAGTGACATGATATCTGATGGCTGTGCCCATGATTCACCTGGTTTTGTAAGTGGAAACACCTGGCTGTACATATCAGGGCTTAGGCTTAATATTAAATACAATTATCCCTTCCACCTTTTCGGACTTTGAGGCATAGAATACCATGATCTGAAAAATCCATATAAAATGCAGTAGTCTTTGTCTAACATCCACTGGTCTTCATGTTCTTTCACAGACTTTAACTTATCATTTACTTTAATTTTTAAAAAGAAATTGTGTATATTTGTGATATGAAAAGATAAAATACATTTATATTAAATAATACCATACATATGGTTTATGCATTTCTGACTTTCTAAACTTTTTCTATGTTGTCTTCTGGCCTTTGCATATCATCTGTAGCTTCTGCAAAATTCCCCCCAGATTCTCATTTAATTTTTTTATGCTAACCAGCAATATATTAAAACCATATTGGGAAAAGTCATGATGTGGAAGAGATAATTGTAATAGTCAAGCCCTTGGGTTTCCATGAGAAAAACCACATGGCTTAATGACCCCCAGAAACCATAGGATTTAAGTCATAATTAATCTACAGCTTATAGTAAAGCAGGTAGGTGGTGCAGTGGATCGAATGGTATGCCTAAAATCAGGAAGACGTAAGTTCAAATTTAGCTTCAGACACTGACTTGCTGTTTTCTTGGGTAAGCCACTTAACTTTTGTCTTCTTCAGTTTCCTTCACTTATAAAATTAAGATAATAATAACAACTTCCTTCCAGGATTGTTGCAAAGATTAGATAAGATAACATTTGAAAATTGCTTACAGTACTTGGCTTAATAAAGACTTGTTTCATTCCTTCCTCCTGCCATACTTTGACAAATTTAAGAAAGGAAACAGCTCAAACTATGGGGAAAGTATTATTTTTGTCTGGAAAAAAATAGTCGTTGACTAATATAAAATGCATCAATGAATATGTCTTCCTATAGGAACAATATTTCCCACCACCCATTTAATAAGAGAGAAGAACCTGAAAGAACCTTCAGCCTTTTCACTAAGAACATCCAACTGGTAACATCCCATGTTTCTCTTACAACACCAAAGGTAAATAAAATAGCATGAAGAAAATATTTTTAAAAATCTTGGTTTTTCTAGAAATTCCCCTTCTAGTTTTAGGCATTCCGTATCTAATGAATGCCCTGTGTTCTGGTAATTTGTGTTGATTAGATAACAGAGGAATGATGATTTGTAAGGGCCACTAACAGCTGAAGAGCTGTTTGGAAACATTTTACATTGAGTTATGGGTAAAATTTTTTGCTTTTCCTTCTGTTCTATGAAGGAGAGAATTTCCTGGCTCAGTAATTACTGCTTCCAACCTTAGTTATGTCATTAGTCAGAAGTTACAGTTTGCATTACAAACACTTTTTTAATGCACACATTATATACTACCCAGTTATTTTTTATTATTTTCCCCAAATTAACTATCATGTTTTAAATGGGAAATCCCCATCCTGATGGCCACCTGCAGACCTAAAGAGGCTCAGATCTTTTCTTATAACAAACAGAAATGATGCACATTATTAATACCTCTCTGGGCACATCATAGCAAATCCTGTTCTATCCTGCTCCACCAGCAAATCCAAATCCCTTTATCACTCACCTGGCACCTGGTTAGGGATTTAGGGAATTACAAAGACTTTACCAATTGCTGCCAAAATTGAGACTATCAATGAAAATAGATTTAAAATGATCTCTCCCATTTCTTCCAGAATACTACTCCTCAAGTAGAAAAGTTCAAGCATCACCTCTTTGTGGAAAAATATTTTTCCCAATAAATATTCAATAGTATTTTGTGGGGAGGGAAGTGGTAAAGATTAAACCGATAAAGGAAATACTCTTAGCTTGATTTGTAAGAGAAGCTAGAATTTCCTTCTATGTAGCAGTTTCAGACTAGATTTAAGACCAAAAGAGGGAGCCTAGATTTAGGATTCTAATTTAATCAAAGTAAATGTTTAGAATCCCATCATTAAATTTCAGAGGCATGAATATCAATTTATCAGGCATAATCAGCTGCTGGTTCTGCTCCTAAATTGCTACATGCTGCTGTACATGTTGAAACCAACTGGCAAGATGGGCTCATTAATGGGTATGTCTTCCCAGGCTAAGGCGACTTTACACCAGCAGATGAGGCAACAGATGGAGCCATATAAAAAGAAGGGAAGGATTTTCAGAACCTTGTCAGTGAGGATAGAAAACCTGGATTTTTACACATGAAAATCACCCACACTGTATAATGCATTTATTAACTGGGTTGGTAGGAGGTAGTGTGAGCAAAGTAGGGAGGGGTTGGGGGGAGAGACAAGTAAGAAAAAATACAACCTCTTTGACACAATGTTGATGCTGTGATTCTGAAGAAAGTCTTGGCCTAGCTGATGTCACATGTGGTAGGGTGGCCCAGCCAGGGATGCCTGATCTTTGAGAAAAGGTGTTGTAAATGGTCCTGAAACAGGAAGCCTTCTAGGGTGGGCTAAAGAGGCAGCTGTATTCCCTCAACATCAAAGTGACACAGTGCTGTGAGAGTCAATTTTCTCATCTGAAGCTTAGTTAATCACTATAAATCCAAGAGAGTTTGCTTGTCCCTTAAAATCTAAGCAAAGTAAAACTCCCTAAAATAAAAAAAGGCAAAGAACTTAAGCCTGCTTTGATAGGATATGGGTGTGGGTGTTTGTGCGTACATGTGTTAATATTTAAACTGACTCCTCTCCAGGTATTTTCCCAAACATAGTACACCTGTCCTGGACAGTTAGGAAAGATGATAGGGTGGAGTGGTGTTTTAGAACTCATCCAATCTACCTTAAAGGAGCTAGGATTCAAAACCCAGATCATCTGTCTCCAAATTTCACAGATTTTTTTTTTACTGAATCTTTATTAAAAGGTAAGAGGGCATCAACTATTGCTTTCATGCTTCTTCAGGACCCAGTTCAAATCTTGTTTTTCTACAAAATCTTTCCTAACAAATCCTAGCATCCAGCATAATGACGTCCTTGAAGGATTGATATTTTAGTCCACAGTGATCTACTTGTCACTTCTCTGAGGGCAGTAAGATGATATAATGAACAGAGTGCTAGATTTGATCAGAAAGACTCAACTTCCTGAGTTCAAATCTGGCCTCAGACATTTCCTAGATGTTTGACGTGGGCAAATCCATTAGCCTTGTTTTATTATCTGTAAAACAAGCTGAAGAAGGAAATGACAAACCACTCCAGTGTCTCTATGAAGAAAACCCCAAATGGGGTCATAAAGATTTGGACTGAAAAACATTTCTCAGAACTTTATAGTTCCATAATTATTTCCAAAAGGTTTTCGTGAATTCGGTGGTCATCTTGCATGCCTGAGATGTATTACTTCCTTCCCTCTACCTCACAGAATCTCTCTTTTCCTTTAAGACACCCTTATTCTTTGTTACAAGAAATGGCTCTGTGGAAAAGGGTGGCAGAGGGATACAAGCAGGAATGGGCTGATAAATGTTTAACAACTACCTCTCCAGGAATAAAAATGTACATGTGATACACTATTAAGTTTTATTTGCACTACTGACATTTTCTCCATTACTTTCTTAAGTCTATACAATCAACAGAACAATAGCAATAACAAAATCAAGGTCTGATTTATATCATTTGCTAATTTCTGAGGTACAAATACTCACATTGAAGTTTTAAAAATTCATTCTTGCAAGTTGCCTACATCACACCTAAGACTTTGGGGGGGGGGGGAAGTAGATGGTATAAAAACAAAATATATCAATAAAAATCTAATTTTGAAAAAGCCACAGCTTGCATTATCTTCTAAATTAAGCTTTTTTTTTTGATTCCCCCAACTGTTAGTGGCCTCCCAAACTTGTTTGCATTTAATTATTGTGTATTTATTCCCTTTATTTTTATACTTTGTGTATACAAATGTTTATGTGTGTGTATGTATATATATATATAGTATGTATATATGTGTGTGTATGTATATATATATGTATACATACAGATATCTATCTATATATATATATCTGTATGTATACTCATAATCTTCCCTAATGGAATATTATCCCCTTTCAAAAAGGGACTGTTTCATTCTTTGTTCTTATTACCATATTACCTACCTTATTACCTTGATATAAAGTAAGTGCTTAAATATTTGTTTATTGAGTATATGATAAATTAAGATTTAGATACATTTAAGAATGATAATGACATCAATGGTTCTGGGTTACAGTTAAATATGGTAGAAAACCAGTGAACTTGGAACATGGAATGATCACGGTGGAATGCTACATTTTTCACTAGGTCTGGAACTTTGGGATTGCATGAACTCAGAGACTTCAAAAGTCCCTTTTTGCTCCAAAATAAGTATGGGTATAGTGGAAATTGGACTAGATATGGACTCAGAGGACCTGGAATTCAATCTTGATTTGAGAGTTATGAAGTTTTCTCATCTGGATGTAAACAATACTTTCACCACCTACTTAGGATCAAATGAGATAAAGTTTTTGAAAATACTTGGCAATCAACCAACAAAATTTGTCAATCAACTACTATATTCCAGGGACTATTCTGGGTCCTGGGAATATGTGAGACACTGGAGATACAAAGACAAAAATGAATCCTACCCTGTCCTCAAGGAACTTATATTCTATCAGGGAGACAATAACATATACATTTATAAACATGTATAAAATAAAGATAAGGCAAATATATGGAAGGAAAGAGGAGTCAAAAAAGGCTTTGGGTAGTGCTTGAGCAGGGTTCTGAGGGGAATAAAAGATTCTAAGAGATAGAGTTCATGTGGTAGTGCATTTCTGACATGTAAGTTGTCCAATACAAAGACAATGAGGTGGGAGGTAAAGTTCTGTATATGAGGCTGCACTCTGGAGCATAAAAATGTAAATAATTTCTAATATGAGTGAAAAGTAGAAGTAGAGCTTATATCTTATTCTAGAGCCAATAGGGAATCACTGGAGTTTCTTAAAAAGGGTTAAATTAGTAAGTAGTTTTTTTATAATTATTACATAATTTATACTAATTCTCTCATTGTTTTTGTTATTATCTACTTTTAAAGTCGACATTTAGGGGAAAAATGTTTCCTCCCATGGCATATTCCTTGGGAACTCTGTTGGTTAAAAAAGGACACTTGACTGTTTAATGAAAATTTGTTGATTGAAAATATCTGTCCATCAAAGTTGCCTGTGGACACCTTTGTGTGTCAGGACAGAAATAACAGAATGTACAGTACTGACTGCAATAACCTAAGCATCAGAATGCTGGTCCACATACAATAAAACAAAAAGAAATAAAGTTTCATTTCATCCAATGTGCAATGGGAAGAATGACAGGGCAAAAATCCTTTGCAAGACAAATGAACTCCACAAGAAGTCAGAGGTCAAAAATGTATTATCTAGTATAGGAGGAAAGATGACTTATGGTAAGTTCCCTAGCCAGGATCATATTTGCTAATAGGTTAAATCTCACTTGACCATAAATGACTGCGAAGCTAAAAATCCAAATGGCCAAGACAATGGGTAATCTGTGAAGGAAAGGAGGAAACATTGAGCAAAGGATTATCTTTTCTGGTGTTCAGTAGATTTTCCATTCTGATAAGTGAAAGATTAAATTTTGAGAGATTATGATTACAATAACTATGAGGTTCCAAGAGAAAACTAAACATCCTTATTTTTATTTCCTTGGAAACTTTCACAGATAAACTCAATTGCTAGAAAAGAAAAACAAAAATTGAGGATGGAAGACAAAGAGAAGTAATCTTTGATGCAGCCACTGGTAAAATTTTGGCTTGCACTAAAAAAAATTTGGGCAGACATGAAAACTTAGTTGGTTTATAAAATGGGTCTAAATAATAGCCATGATCTCATTTGAATCCTCACAAGAAATAGTGAGATTGACAAGACAGATATGAAAGCCATTTTACAGATGAGAAAACTAAAGCCACAAGAGATCACCTATGTCCAAACTTCAATAGCCAGTATGTGTTATTGTTATTCAGTTGTTTCAATCTTGTCTGTTTATAGACATTTGACATTTTCCTAGCAAAGACAGTGGAATGGTTTGTCACTTCCTTCTCCAGCTTATTTTACAGATGAGGAGCTGAAGCAAACAGGATTAAGGGACTTGTCCAAACTCAAGAAGCTAATAAGTGTCTGAAGCTAGATTTAAACTCAGGAAAATGAGTCTTCCTCACTCCAAGCCTGACACTCTATGTACTATACTACTTAGATGCTCTGAAGCTAGAATGTAGCAGCAGAAATTGAACCCAGGTGTTGTGCTCCCTTAATCTAAGGCTCTTTCTACCATGTCCCACTGCCACATTTAAACCAAGGATCAAAGACATTTAAATGTAATGACAATTCTTTTTAAGCGGTAGCCCAAATTGCTACATTCTATAAAAGGAAAATCTGGTCAGCTCTCTCTATGAACTCCTCTTAAGAGAAGCCAGCATCAAGCACAGATGGTTGGCTGGCTGGCTGACTGGCCCTTATCAACAATAGCATTACTCTACGAAAGTGGAACTTGGCAGGGCCTCCTGATTCCCACAGGGCTCAATCTGGGCCATCAGATGAAAGGCTATGCTGTGCCATGGCAGAGCTGTGTCAGTGGGCATAACCCCACAATCTGGAAACCTTAACAGGAAGATTTCAGCTGAAACACAGTGATAATTTAGAATCTTCAACCTGACCCAGGGCATTTTCTTCATGGTCTAGCTCAAAGTCTTTCCAGCCTATGTCTGTACATTTTATTGACAGGTTAAGTGATTACATAAATTAGAATGGAATTATTTTTATTTTCCTTATAGTCTGAAGTGGGGGACCCATGAAATATTCACACCATTGGGTTGGCTGCTCTCCAGGTTCCTCAAGTTGCACTGATTAGACTCACTTGTTTTTGAGAACACTGGAAATTTTTCCAAAGTATTTTTCTATAAGGTCTGTAGCCAAATGATCAGCACACAAAAATTCAATCAACTAACATGTTTCCTGAGGGTGTGTGAATGGGATGGGGGTGCTGTCAACAGAGGAACAGAGAGCCAAGTCCCAACTCCACAACTTATTATTAGCTATATCACCTTAGGCAAATCATTTAATTACTCTGTGTCTGAAATTCCTCATCTGGAATGTGAATAGCACTATTTCTACATTATATCGATTTCACAGGCTTGTTTTGAAAGAGCCAGTGGAATAATGGGTGTGAAAAGTCTTTATAATCATAAAACATAACAGAAATGTAAGTCATTTCTAGTCTGATGTGTCAATGGTCTGCCAGATGTTGTGGGAGGCAGGATACAAAGGCAGAAGCAAAGGACATAGACCTTTAGCTACTGATCAACACAGTGATCCACAACAATTCCAAAGAACTCATAATGAAACAAATATTCTATCCATCTCAAGAGTGAGAACTGATGAACTCTGAGAACAGATTGACACATATTTTTCCACTTTATATTTCTTACTATCTGCTCCTCCCATCATGAGTAACGTAGAAATATGCTTTGCATATATGTTTATATGTAAATATTTTTACATATAAACATATTATATATGATTACATAGAGAGACAGACAGTGTGTGTGTGAATGCATATCATATTTCTTGTTTTCTGAATTAAGGGAGGGAGGGCGGGAGAAAATTTGAGACTGAAAATTAAAATTAAGAATTGAAAAAAAAAAAAGACACAGGTCTTGATTTAAAGGATCTTGCTATCTAACTGAAGAAAGAAAACTAACACAGGGGAAGCAATTAAGAGGACAATTAAGTTCCAAATGTATTGTGTGGATTATAGTGCCTAGATAAGCTCAAATAAAGGAGGAAGATTAGTATGCTGATGTCACCAAGAAGAAAGAGGTGGGACTTATGTTGGGCCTTTAAGATTGGTAAGATTTAGAGAGAGGAAAGGATGGAAGAAGAGATGTGACATAATGGAATTAGTACAGTTTCATAAAGGTCTGCTCCACCCCCACCCCTCATATGTGCCACATTTTGCTGAATGTTGTCTAAAATTCTCTAAGGAAGAATGTCTTCCTTAAAAAGTAAAATAAAGATCTTAATATGCAAATAGACTTGACACAGACCCTGTCTCAGTCACACAAAATTCCAAGTATCTGATAATACTCCAATTGTAGTTTTGATAAAAGTAGACTGAACATAATAATTCTCTTAATATAGTTCTTTAAAGTTTGCAAAGTCTTTATATACATCACTTAATGTGATCCTGAACTCTGTGAAGGTAGATGCAATCACTGGACCCATTTAACAGATAAGGAAACTGGGATCCTGGGAGGTGATGACTAGCCTATGGTCCACGACTAGTGAATTTCAGGGGTGGAATTCCAACTTGGGTCTCATCTGACTCAGGTCCAGTTCTCTTCTCAACTACTCCACAAAAAGGGAAGCACAGAATAAAGAGGGGGCCAGAGGTGTGAGGATCTTAATCAGTTTTACACCTCAACTTTGGTTGAGTAAATTTGGTTAATTCTTAAGTATTTGACGACATGGGTGCACAGTTTACAGGAAACAATCAGGTTTCAAAACTTAAGAAAGTAAAGTCTGAGAGAGAAGTCAATTGGACTCAGAAGAGGGGAAACAAGGGCAATCTCATTCTTTTTGTTTTTCATCAAATTTATTTGTCAACAAACTAAACAGAGATAATTGCACCCCTATACTTACCCACATAAACTAAGAAACACAAGATCATTATACTTGAGCCTTTTCAAAAAGAGATTTCCCAGAGGAAGTTTATTATGGTGGAAATAAATTGGACTGGGCATCAATATAATTGTGTTCTAGCTTTGATTCTGCCACTAACTAGTTGTGTGGCTTTGGAATTTATGTATATAAAGTCATTGGATGACACTAGATGACCGCTAGCATTTTTTTTTGACTTGCCAAACTTATGATTTTATAATTTAATAATTCATTTTACCATTAACAACTACCAGTGAAAACTCAGAAAACACACCATATGATCCTGAGAATCCTTAGAGTCCTCTATTGGTCGCAGCATGTGAAATAGTGGAATGGGTCAGGGGAGAAGAGGAGTGGAGTTGTATGTCAATTATTTTTAAATCTCAACATGTGACAGTAATAAAAATAATAACATTTTGCATTTCTATAGTGATTTAAGGTTTATGTAACTCTTTTCTCACAACAGCCTTGGGGATTAAGTGATATAATTACTGCCATCCTCATTTTACAGATGAGAAATCCAAATTTTAGAGAAATTAATTGGTCTTCCCATGGTACTCAGCTAAGAAGAAAAACTGGAAGTAGAATATCAAGTTGGGTCTCTTGACCCCAAGTCATAGATTGCAGATCTAGAGCTAAAATTAGACCTGAGAAGGATGTCTAGAACAACACTCATTTTACAGGAAGGCAAGCAATTGGTTTGATATCATACATCCAGTGAGCAGTACAATAGGATTTGAACTCAGACCCTTGTGACTCTTTAAGCTCCGTGCCTTTTCTGCTGCACCAAACTGCTAGTTCAGTAGGATAAAGCCAAAGTCATGCTGAATATTTGGTGAAAGGGGGGAAAGAAAAGGGAGGGGCCAAAGAAGTATATTGAAATGGTCTCTGTGAGTTTAACTGTTTCTTAATCAAGATCCATTATGTCATTCTCTTATTCTTAGGTTTATACAATATGCATAACAAGATGTGCAATTTACAATTTATAAATTACTATGAATCATATTGTATATAAATATCTATATAGTTGCAATTTATGTACAAATACTTATGTAAATATATATTTATATAACAAATAAATATTATTCAAATATACCTACATTATAAAATATTTATAAATTTATCTATTAAAAATCTTTATATAAAATAGAGATTATAATACTTTATAACTAATTATAATGAAAGCAGATCTATAGGTAAATCTAGGGCCTTCCCTTTTTTTTTTAGAGTTTAAAATAGCTAGAAAAAGACTCATGTGTTGTAGAATTTCCAAAGGTATTGAACATCATCTTAAATGGGTTCAGATCCTGCATCTGATGCTCATTACCTAAGCAGCATTGGGCAAGTTACATTTTTTCTGGTTCTTAGTGACTTCATTTATAAAATGGAATCAGACTGTTTGCCTCTGATGTCCTACTAAGTCCTAGAGCTATGATTCTTTGATTCTATGACCATTTAGCCTAACTGAGTCACAGAGAGGAGAAATTATTTACTCAAGCCTACACAGATAGATTGAAGACCTAGGTTTCAAATCTGGATGTCCTAGCTCCCAGTCCAGTGATCTTTATTCAATATTCCACATATGTTTTCATTTTATTTTATCTACCTATTACAAAGCTTTGGAGATGACAGGTGTTTAGAAAACCCAGGGATGAGCTGCCATAAACTTTTTTTATTTCTTTCTCTTTTTTTTTATCTTCACCTAATCCTTAACCCCCTATTCCTCCATAGTTTGTCTTTTACAAAGGGGTTGAAAAATAGATCTCTTTTTTGGTACTGTAGGCATCTTTAGTCAAGTTTCCTTCTATGTTATGTTGAGAAATCCCCTAACCCTCTGTTTTTATCACTGTACTTGAATCTCAAAAGGATTCTGACCTTTGGCTCCCACCTGTAGAAATAACAATAGTGCCAGATGTACTGTACTCTGAGAGTCTGGCAGCAAAAAGGGATTCATATACAGGCAAGTCTTTCACTCTGTCTGAAAATGGAGGTTTACAATAGCCTAGGGGACGGTAACTGGAGCCTCAGCAATGGAGCTCAGTGGGCTGACTGACCTTCCTTCCCTTGCTTCCCTTTCCCCAGCACTACCGGGAGAACATTAAGCGAACCCATGGGGCTATTGTAAAAGATGGGGTGGAGCCGGGAGAGTGAGTAAAAGGAGTAACATGTCACTCAGCAAATAACACAGGGCTACTGAACTTGTGATAGACTCCTTTAGAACAAGATGGGTTTGGTTCAGACAAGATGAGAATCTAATTTATTGGCACCTGCTTTGTCTAGAAATCAGACTGGAATCTCACGAGGCAAATTCTGGCTAAAGTTCAGAGCAAATAGTCTTCCTCATGGTACAGTGCCTGTTCCCAGGTTCAGACAAAACCAGGAAATGTAGAGGCATGTGAATATTTGTACAGTATATACTCTACCTTCTCCAGTCTCTACTCCTTGCCCCCACCCCTGGTTTTTTCTTCCTTCTCATTCCCTCTGATCCCCTCCCATCCTTAAAACAGACTGCAGCACAGAAAAGAATGGGCTTGATTTGGTTCAAGTCTTGGCCAAGGGCCCCTTCTCTACATTATTTATTTGTAGAAATCACTGTTTCCTGCCACTTCAAACAGGCCTACAGGAAATAAAGATTGTCTGGGGTGGGTATTGCAAGGCATGGTTTTACAGGCCATTATGGAAGCAATAGAGAACTTGGTCATGACCTGCTATCTTCACTGTGGGGCACAGATGCCTGAATCATTTTTCCTAAACCAAAGCAAATGAAATAAAATTACCTTTTCTTTCAAAGGGTTGTGAAGAGTCTAACCTCATAAATTCACACATCAGCAGAAGACTTCTCTCTCACCAAGATCTCTCGAGTGCACATCAGGACAATCAATCTGAAAAAAAAATTTAAGAGACAATGAACAGGCATTATTATGTAATCAAAACAATAACAACAACAACAGCAGCAGTCTGGTACATCTCTTCCAAATCCTGTAGTTATGAAACCAGCCATATGTATTTCAATGGGTAGAAGCAAATCCTTCTTAATTCAGAGGTACATAACATAACAATGCAATTTGCTATTCTGAAATGCCATTAATATATATGTTAGACCCTGAGAGTTTTCAATCTCTATACAAGCAGGAACTTCTTTAAACAGTATCAAATTTTTGCCCGTCATATGGCTAGCTGACTTGCTCCTATACTGGCAACTTATTCTTGCACTGAATTTCATCCTGAATTTTTGTTTGTTGAGTGATTAAGCCTGAAGGAACGTGTAATGACAATCAGAGACTGGTTGCCCTAGATTGTCTAAAAAACTTATCTCAGCCAACACAGGATGCCTCTCCAAAAAAACAGGCTTTTATATCATGAGCTGGCTGCTAAGAGGAAAAAAAATCACTAGTATAATAACACTTAACATTCTAATCTTATTGGACAAAAACTGAAGGGAGAAAAAGGGAAGAGGAGAAAGGAAAAAAGGTAAGAGACAGAAGAGAAAAGTGGTGAGGAGAAAAAGAGAAATGAAATGAGAGAAGAGAAAGGAATGAGAAAAAAGAAAAATAGAAAAGGAGATGGGGAAAGAGAAAAGGAGAAATGAGGCTGGAAAGAAGGGAAAGAAGAAAAAAGATAAAGTATAAAAAATGATAAGAGAGAAAAAAAGAAAGAAAGAAAGAAAGAAAGAAAAAGAAAGAGAAAGAAAAAGGAAGCAAGGAAAGAGAAAGAAAAAGAAAAAGGAAGGAAGGAAAGAGAAAGAAAGAAAGAAGAAAAGAAAGAAAGAAATGAGAAAGGAAAAGATAAAAGGAGAGAAAGAACAGAAAGAGAACAAAACCAGAGAGGGGAAAGAAAAGGGAAAATAAGAGAAAGGGAAGAAACATAAGAGATAGAAGAGAGGGCAGGAGGTAAAAAAAAGAAAGAAGCGAAAAGGAAGGAGAAGGGAGAGGTTTTTTTGTTTTTGTTTTTGCAGAACTGAAAAATTATTCATCATTTGCGAGGGAGTAACTGACTTAATTACTCTATAAAGACACCAATAATAAAAAGGCAGGGTTAAGATTAGGGAGCTTTTTGGAGCAGGATGGAGAGTAAAGTGCTTTCAAGAAGACTCCTTCCTCCTTTATTTTCCCTTAAGTGACATCTCCAAGTCTATGAGAAAGGATTTTTTTTAAAAATATTTTTGAGCCACTATTCCTTCATTGAAATCTTCCTTTGATAATTCATTATGTACTGAAGATAAATTAAATAACTTTAGCTTAAATCAGTTTTCAAATCTAACTTTGCAGAATCCAACCAAACCTTTCCTTTGGAATTATTTTCCATCAACCTTATTCTATCTTGTGTGTGTGTACATAGTTACTTTTATACTGTCTCCCTCACTTACTGTCATTCTTTAACTATAAATGGCAATAAATAATAATATTAAAGTTAGCATTTACATAGCACTTTAAGTTTGTAAAACATATCATAAGTTAACTTATTTGTTACCCGAGGGCAGGGATCATGTATCTGTCTTGCTTTGTGTCTCTAATGTTTAACACACCTCCTAGTACATAGCAAGTGCTTAACACTACAAAGACCAGGCCTATCAATCAATGCAAACATTTTATTATCATTTTACTTTGAAATAAAATTTTTCAATGCTATTTTTATTTTCTTTGCAATACAGATTTAAAAAAAAAAGACTGCATTGTATCAATTGATATAGCTTGATCTTTTGCAGTATTCTTAAATTCCAATTCTAAAAAGAATTTATTAATTTATCATTTATTAATAATTTAAAAATAACTGTTTATTGACTAATTTCCAAACCCCTGGAAAGGCTTCAAATATAGGCCCAACCAAAGACTAGGGGACAACATAGCACTGATACTGGACTTGGAGTCAGAGGATCTGGATTCAAATTCCCATTCTCTTACTCCCTGTGAGACCTTGGATCTCAGTGATCTTCTCATCCAGTCTTCCCCCATTCTACAGATGAAGAAAGGGAGAGCAAGATGGGGAAGTGGTTTTGGTTCTAAAGCAATGCTTCTATGGCCATACTGCTGTCTAAGAACAAGTGAATTCAGAGAGCCTGGGCAGATATCAGATTATATTTTTGGCTGCAGGAAATCATGAAATGGGCCCATTAAGGCGCTGGAGGGGTTGTGATCTCCAGGTAAGGGAGGGCCCACTTAGATAAAACCACAAATCGTTTGAAGTGTTGCAATAAGAGCCACTGTGTGATTGTTGCTGCTATTTGAAAGGAGTTCTGCCAGATGGCTCCCAGAAAAGTAGGTTATCTGGTTCTTTTGGCTGTTGTTAACAGGTTGATACGTGAAATTGATTTTGGCTCCCTGTTCTCAGCTTCCCTGCCAGGCTCAGATGAATGAAGAAACTTGTTACTGCTTTGTCAGTGGGAATGGCACTTGGTGTGTCAAAATACTATCTTCTCACAAGCATTTCGTGACACAAATTCAGTAGTACTAAATAGTAATTCTAATTTGCACAGCCAGTACATATTAAAGAACACTTTTCTTTAACCCAAGAACATAACCTCAAGTCCATATAAGAAATATTATTTATATTTTACAGAGGAAGAAGCTGAAGTATAAGCAAGTTAAGAGATTCCCAGAGGGTATTACAGATATTTGGAAAAGACTCTCAAAAATCAGCTCTCAAGAAGACTAGTCCACATCCTTGCATCCTTGCTCTCCTATTTACTCCTTGTGTGATTATGAGCCCTTACTTTACTACCCTGAGTCTCAGTTCTCTCATCTATAGAAAGAGTGAGGTACAGCAGGCAGTGTGATTCAGTAGACAGTTTCCTCTAGTCAGCTTGCCCCAGAGACAAAGTAGTTGAGTCCAAATATGGCTTTCAAAATTTACTACTGGTGTGACATTGGGCAAATCCATAGGCCTAACTTCCATGGAACTTATTTTCCTCATCTGAAAAAATGAAGGGATCAATCTAGATGAGCCTCTGAGGTTTCTTTCTAGTTCTGTGACCCTAAGGTCCCATCCAGTTCTGAATTCTAGAATCTTGTGATGATTTAATGATAATGAGTTAGAAATTATTGAAGCAACTGGAAAAAGTAGAATACTTTGGAAGAGTGGCAATGAACAAAATTCTTGTTGAATTGAACCTAAGGATTTGGGTTTTGATTAGAATCAGCAACTTGGCTAATTGGATTTGGGCCCTCTGAATCTCAGATTCTGTTATCCCATTTTTCTTACTTCATATAGGGATGTAAAAAAGGACCCCTGGGGCACCTAGGTGATGCAATGGATAGAGCACTAGCCCTGAAGTCAGAAGGACCCGAGTTCAAATCTGACCTCAGACACTTAACACTTAGTACCTGTGTGACCCTGGGCAAGTCACTTAACCCCAATTGCCTCAGCAAAAAAATAAAAATAAAAAAGGACCCTTGCTTGAGTAACTGACAACTCTACTTATATAGCTTGTTATGGCATACAAACCCTGTGAAGAGGTTAAATCAGAATTTATTTTCTAGGCAAAAATATTAAGGCACCAAGAGGTTAAGTTATCATTCTGAGCACAAAAGAAGTAGAGTCTAGACTTGAATCTAAATCTTTAGATTAATTCAACAGTATTTTTTCCCATTATACCATGAAACTCCAATTTAAAACTCTAGATGCTTGGTTTCTAGGCATAGAGCCTGGAAGAACCACTGTGTAAGGATGCAGGGATAGTATTCCAAACCACAACACAGACTAGTTCGAAAAGCATAAGATCAGAAAGGGAAAAATTCAGGGAACTCCCTTCCGATGGTCTTGAACTTTGAAATTCCAATCATTTACCACAATCTTTACCTTCTACCTCTTCTTCTCCCTTACTCCTCTCAAATTATTCCTCCACCCTTGTAATGACCTTAAGGATATCCCATGATTCCTTGATATTTTCTCAATCTGTCAAAACTGATTCTGGGCTCATTTCCCTCCCTACCCAAGCTTGTCCTGATGTTGAACCATTTCAATAATATTTTCTCCTCTCCCTTTGAATTTTCTTCTATGATTCCTGTTTTATGATCCCCAATCCTAGGAAGCACCCACCATGCCCTCCCCATTCCCTACTCCACCTCTGCAGCATCTTCATCTGATTGGCTAATTCTTCTCAGAGCCTCCATTATAAAGAAAACACTCAGGACAGCCATATTATTATTTCTCTCCAGGCTGCACATCTTGATCTTCAGATTTTCTTTACCATTTTGTAGGAAAATGCCCTACCATGCCCCAGAGCAAGATTTCAGAAACCTCTCCTCAATTATCTTTAATTGTTGTCTTCCCCTATTAAAATATAAACTCTTTGAGAGCAGGGACCATATTGCTTTCTTCTTGTGTTTGTATTCCCAGTGCTTAGCAAAGTGTCTGCTACATAGTAATAGCTTAATGCTCATTGACTTGAAGTAACATTGTTGGAAAAAAATCTATGTATGTATACATGTGTATGTATTTATGTATACATACACATTTATAGGGGGAAGAGTATATGTACACACACACACACACACACACACACTTTTCTTTAGCTCTACTCAATATCACTGACAAAAATATCTCTGCTCCCTCCACAGGTTCACAGATTTTGCACAAGCACACATATAATATAAACATACACACATAAACACACACACTCTAATGCTTACACTACCATTGATAATGCATATGTCTCAACATATATTAATCATCCTTAACAAATCTTTGGGTCTATTGTTCATGTTCTCAGAACATTTTCTCCCCTGCCTGGTTTGTTACATTATTGGTTTTCTGCCTTACACTCTTGTATTGAAGCAGGAGAGGATTGTACTTGCCCCCAACACTTTTCCAAGTTTTTCACTTGTTCCAGGCCTGTTTATCTCAGTCTGGAGTGAGCACTAGATAATAGCTATATAGATGAGGCATAGTTCACAATGATAATAAAAGCAGCTCACATTTTTAGAGCTTTACAATTTGCAAAATATTTTTCCTCATTACAATCCTATGAAATCATTGGTGTTGTTCAGTTATTTCAGTAGTGTCTGACTCTTTGTGACCCCATTTGGGGTATTCTTGGCAAAGATGCTGCAGTCGTTCTCCATTTCCTTCCCCAGTTTATTTTACAGGTGAGGAAACTGAGATAAACAGGGTTATATGATGTTTCCAGGCTAGTAAGTATCTGGGGCCAGATTTGAAGATTGGCTTCAGCTTAATTCTTCTGTAAAAGAAGGTCAATCCTTTCCAGATCTCAATTCTGTGACTCTGTGAAACCAATTTCTGGTCCTAATTCTGACACTAACTAACCATGATTAGAGTCAGTTAGTGTCACAGTGGATAGCACATTGGACCTGGAGTCAGGCAGACCTGAATTGAAGTCTAACTGTAGAGATTACTAGCTCTATGACTTTGCACAAGTCACTTAACAACTGTTTGCCTCAGTTTCCTCAAATAAAAAATGCACCTCCTTGCAGGTTTATTGTGAGGATAAAATGAGATATTATTTGTTCCAAAAAAAATTTACTTAACATACTGCCTGGCACATGATAGGCACTATATAAATACTATCTCCTGTCCTTTTTCCTCCCTCTACAGGCATCTTGGACAACTTATTTCATTTCTTTGAACCTTAGTTTCCTCCTACATAAATAAAAGGGTTTGATTCAATAACCTCAGAGGTCTTTTTCAACTCTAGAATTTTGGGGATAGAGATGGAAGTGACAAAGAAAATCCAGCAGAATTATTGGCCAGACCCACATTTAAAAAATACCACTAATAGTCAATAAAGCTTTACCAATTTCATCATTTTATAAAATAAATCTGGTGAAGAAGTAAATGAGTTAAAGATGAAATTGTAAAACTATACTGCTGGGGATTTCAACCTTCCTCTCTCATGACTAGATAAATCTAACCACAAAATAAATAAGAAAGAAATTAAGGAGGTGAGTAGAATTTTAGAATATATATATATATAATAAATCTCTGGAGAAAAATGAATGGGGATAGAAAGAATATACCTTTTTCTCAAAAGTACATAGCACCTACACAAAAATTAGCCATGAATTAGACCATAAAAACTTTATAATCAAATGCAGAAAGGCAGAAGTATTAAATGCATCCCTTTTCAGATCATGATGCAATAAAATTACATTTAACAAGGTCCATGTAGAGATGGATTAAAAGTTAATTGGGAACAAAATAAATATGATGGTAAAAATTAAAAAAAATAAAACCCTATTTAATCTGGAGTCTGACAATTACACAGAGGAAGCAGATTTTTTTAAACTGGTGGCTGCTCTGTATTTTAAGGCCAATTAGCATTCAGTAAAATCATATTTATAAAGTTGGAAGGGGCCTTAGAAGTCATCCACTTTAGCTTACTGTTCAACCCTGTAATCCCTTCTAAAACATCCCTTATATATGTCCATCCAGACCTCATTTTGGCATTTCTAATTAGATTAGATAATAAATTCAAAGTGCTTCAAAAACCTTAATACACTATGTAATGCTGTCTTTATAGAAAGGCAGCTAGGTGGTACAATGGATAGAGCTTCCTGAAGTCAGGAAGAATCATCTTTCTGAGTTCAAATCTGCTTTCAGACACTAACCTGCTATGTGACTCTAGGCAAGTCACTTCATCCTATTTGTCTCAGTTTCCTCATCTGTAAAATGAGTGGAGAAGGAATGGAGAAGGAAAAGCCACTTTAGTATCTTTACTAAGATATCTCCTAATGGAATGAAACAAGACAGAACACCAAAATGCTATCTTATTATTTGAAGATAGCAGCCCTATTCTCACCTTCTTGTATCTTTTCTTTTTATAAGTGGAAAATTTCCAGTTCAATCCTCATAATATAGTTTCTAAAGTCATTATCTCCCTGATTTCCCTTTTCCAGATGTTCTCTGATTCATCACTATTCCCTATTAATCTGTGGCACCTAAAACTGGACTCAACAAGCCAGATGTGCTATGACCAATATGGAGAACAGTGAGATTATTACCTTCTTTGCTTTGGACACTCTGATTCTAATAATGAAGCTTAGTCTGCCCTAGCTTTAAAAATATGTATCTTTTTAAATTTATTACAGAGGATGAGGTGAGCCTGTATATGGAATAACTATAATACCTAGGTTCTGCAAGAGAAACCATCAAATGGACATTTGGCATTTTCTCTCTGCTAAGGATCTGAGTCAGTGTTTCACTTCTATTTTAAACATTAAAACTCCTTCCAAGTCAATGATACAAGTAACCCGATGAGAGTAATGGGATTTGGTAATAATATTCTGTACCTGTTAAACTGGCCATACTAGAAACTTTCAGACTCTACTGAAGAGAAAGTCAGGAATTTTCCAGCCAATCTGGAATATGAGTAGTAGAATAGAAAGCCCTCATCATTCACCTCAGTCTCACATATATCTACTAATAAGGTCCAACTAAACCAAGTACATTTGTTCCAATGCACCCTGGCTATTTTTCTCTCTGCTCTCACTTTCCTAAGGATACTCAAAGATTGGTGAGTTCTTTCTTTTGTTAGAGAGTAGTGAAAGCAGGAGTATTTCCCCAAATGTTGGCAATGCCCTATGACTTATGGAAAGACAAGGAGATTTAGAGTTGAGCCTCTATTTATTGAATCCAAATTTAATTATCATCAAGAATTTATCAAACCAAAAGCAAGCCAAACTCTGACTAAACATAATGATTAATCTTGGTCCCAGAAAACAAATAACAAAAGGTGCCTCCCTTTATATCTATGATCTTCTTGGCAGAAAGGTGGTGGAGTTGTGGGGCAGGGATGAGGGACAGAAAATTGAAAATATAATCAGAGATAGTTACTTATCAGTTATGCTAGAGTAGATTACTACATCTGGAAGTGATGGTTATGTGAAAGCAAAAAGGATGGATAAATAAAATTAAATAATTCATTAGGAACATGCTTTATCCAATTCACGCAAAGATGGTGACTGTTGTAATAAAGTACATTGCCAATTTGGGACGGGGAGGAGGGATACAGAGCACATACAGCCATAAACCTGAGCTGTCGCCTCAATGGTCAGTAAAATTGGAACTTTTGCTTTTAATGTGTCATTAAATGAACTACTGATTTAACTCTAGGATTTGCCTCTAATCTATTAAGAGGTTTTTGTTATTAACTGCTCAGAAATTGTAATTTAGTTGTTTATAATCCCTCTAGCCTACCTTGCTACTTCTCAAAGATTTTATTTTGTACAGGCTAGAAAGACTTTTATAGGAATTTTTATGGAAAACCTGGCATATTAAGGTAGGCTCACAGTCTACTCAGATGAATATAGATTTGAAAAAGGAGATCAGCTTAATGGAAAGAACACTGACCACAGATTGGGATTTGGGATCAGGTCCCTGTTCTGATATTTATTAGCTTTGACTGGGGCCAAGTAACCTCTTGTCTGTGAAACTTGGCCTCCTGTTCTACATAATATTGGTGGAAATATATCTTGTATATTTACTTACACAGAGTTTTTCATAAATTCATAGTCATAGAGTAAAATCTGAAGGCACCTCACAGACCATCTAGTCTAACTTCCTCACTTTACAGAAGAATAAATTGAGGCTCATGGAGGGTAAGTCAAATCAACAGGCATTTATTATCAAACACAGAGCTAAACTCTGGGGCTATAAAGAAAAACAAAAACAAACACAAAAAACCCAATCCCTATTCTTGAGAAGTCCACAATTTAGTTGGAAAAGAATGCTAAATGATCTCTATTTAGCTCAATTCTTTCACTTTACAGATAAGGAAATGGAGGGCTAGAGAATGGACTTTGCCCAAGGTCACATAGTGAGGAAAATGTTTTCTAAAAAGCTTTATCTCTATGACTTCTCATTATTGTCATGGAGTGAAGGTAATCTTGCTATATGCCCTTGAGCATAAGCTCTAGAAAGTCCTATCCATTTAGAAAATCTTTAAGAATCAAACAGTGATAGACTCATAGTGTTTGGCACATAGTAGGAACTTAATAAATGCTTACTGACTTGACTCTATATTTGTCACCTGAGGATCGGCATAGCTAAATTGAGCAAGGTTCACTTCTAGGAAATTAGACCAAAAGTAGATTGTCTTTTTCAGCTAAAATAAATGCAAACACAAAGAACACTGGGGATGGGGAGGGCATAGATAAATCTATGGAGGTGAAAGGAAAAATCAAACTGATGAAAATGAAGTTCCTTGAAATAATTAAATGAGTGATCATTATTCAGGGGCTGCATCATAATCCTGAAGTTCTGGCCAGAGGATTATCTGGTAATAATGATTTAAGGAAGCTTTATATATAACAATAGCTAGTATTTATATAGTGATAACATTTGGAAAACACTTTATAAATATTATTTTATCTAGGCTGTTTGTCCTTCATTCTGTAAGAGAACCATGACATCAGGGAAGTGATGCCATGATATACAAGTTAGTTGGATTTGGATGAGGGAGAATTGTGCAAGGATATTTTATCTTATAACAATCTTGGAAGGTAAACTGTTATTCTCCTATAGGTGAAGAAACTTTGGCAGAAAAAAGTTAAATAACTTGCCCAAGGTAACATTACTGGAAATGGATATAGTTGAACTTAAATATTCCCCAGTCCTGGTCCAGAGTTTTGGACACCTAGCTGCCATATTACTTTATCAAATCCTCCCAGCAAGCCTGGGGTGCTACTATTTTCCTCTCATCTATTTCATAGATGAGGAAATATGAGCTTAGAAAAATTGTGACTTGCTCAAGATCACACAAATAAGTGTGAATTTTTTTTTTTTGAGGAAGATTCAAATTCAGGAATCTTTAATACCAACCCCAGTACTTTCCACTAATATTTGGCTTCTCTTCCATGCAAAAAAATAAATGATGCAGATAGATACTCAAGAAAGAATGAGATGTTAAGAATAAAGTTAGAAAATCTAAAACCTTGAATGAACTAAAACTTGTGAAAAACAGCCAAGTTCCAAAAGGGGCATTCTTTTCAAAGCTATTCTTAAAGAAAGAAGAATAAGACCAGAATGAAATGGTAAAGAGATGACAAATGACAGCAAGAAAGAAGACAAATTAACCTACAAGTGTAAGCTGTTGACTAGCTCAATGTGAGAGGCAACTAGGTGGACCAGTGGATAGAGAGCATAGGGCTTAGAATCAGAAGACTCATCTCCCCGAGTTCAAATCTGGTCATAGACACTTATTAGCTGTGTGATCCCAGACAAATCACTTTATCCTATTTGTGAAATAAGCTGGAGAAAGAAATGGCAAACTAATTTTTTTTTGCCAAGAAAATCCTGAATAGGTCATGAAGAATCAAACATGGCTGAGAAAACAACTCATATATACCAACCCACTATGCAATGTGTTTTGACTACAAATAGGAGACAAATCTTACTCTAAGGGAGTTTACATTCCAATTATATAAAAACCATTTTGGGCAGGGCAGACTACAAGGCAGAAGATGACTTTTGGGGGAATCAGTAAGTTGAAAAGCAGCAAGTGCTCAGTTCTGTGGTGGGCATGGAAGCAGGGCACATGGTAAGACATAGTAAGGATATGTTGTTAGAGCAGAAAATAAGGCCTGCCATCTTTTACCTGACCAGATCAATTACATTTGTTGACCCCCATATCATCTAAGCAGGGTGAGCAACCATTTCAGCCTTCTTTCTCCAGGAGGTCCAGATGGTCCAGGTTTAGGGGAGGGAGGTAAGGGGAGACAAGGAATAGGCACATCTGGTGACAGGAAGATGGACACCATGGGGTCCATAAGAAAGGAGCAAAAGAAGGTAGCTTAAAGACAGTACTCCCCCTCTCTGCATTGAGTGTCTTCATCATTATTGGAAATAATCAAAATGTGAATGGCAACCTGTCAGAGATATTATAAAGGATATTCCTTTCTGGAGTAGAAAGTTGAACTTGATACCTAAGATCCCCTTCAACTTTAACGTTCCATAATTCTATCATATTTTTTCAGCAAATAAAAAGCAATACTGTGACAATCCCCCTTCATATTTGAAACTAGAGAATGCAAAGAAATTAAATGTAAAGGTACCATAGGAAAAAAAGATCACTATGAGAAGAAAGAGGGTAAGCTCACCACCTGTGTACCTATTCTATATTATCACTGGAATTTCACTGAATGAAAAAAAAATTCAAATTGAACCACATGTGTATGTCAGTGAGTTTTCCTAGGCGTGTTCTCCCCAATACTCCCTGTCATAGACTCATAGAATGTCAAAGCTGGATTGGACTTTGGATATCACCCGGCTTAAACCCCTCATTTTCCACATGGAGAAACTCTGGTCCATGGGCAGGAAGTAGCTAAGAACACACTGTCATTTACCTTCACCAAATGCATCTGAGTTCCCTGGAACACAGATTTCTATGAACACAGACTACAAAAGGAAAGGGAAGGGAAATTGATTCACCATCCTTTAGGTACAATGCCTGATTTTCTTGGACCTGCCCTTGATTCTTTAAAGACCGATGCTAATTTCACGGCTGGAAGAACCAAAGAGTTAGAGGAACTCATTAAAGATGCCTTGGCAGTGTTTGCTGAGCTGAAATTAGGCCCAGTGTGCTGGATGAAGTTCAATGAGCGTCAGTTGCATTTGTCTAAGATCTTCCAATAGCTTCAGCTGGAAAAAGTTATTCTCTGCTTTTCCTCCTTAAAATTGGAATGGGTTGTCATGGTTGTGGATCAGCTGCTGCATTTCTGAACCAAGGAAGAGGAGCTCCTAATTCTCCAATTTTTTCTACTCCAAAAGGAGAGAAAATCACTAGAGTACCAGCCCAGGGTGAATGAAACTGGACATACTGAGGGGAAAGAGTTATTACTAAAGCAAAGATTATTTGAAATAACCATTTCTTCTAAAGATTAAAGAGTTATGGAATGATCTATTGAGAAGCTTTGGTCACATTGGCAGCTTAATAGAGATAAATGTTTCATCTTTCAGGCAATAATAATCCACAGTTCTTATTTTTAAAAAAATAGATACTTATTGTCATTATAAGCAAGACTGTCAATCACACCGGCAAAGTGATTAGAGCTTCTTTGGAGAATTGATGTATTTTTATTTTTTTTAGACTCAGAAGAACAAAAAATGGAGCCTTGAAGGTTCTCCTCAAACTTAGCATCTATCTCTCTGTATATTGAATTAATATAGAAAAGTATTATATCGCTATTATACATATTAAAATTATAAAAAAACTCTGTGACAGATTTGTAACTTTGTTGTGTTGTATCAAATAGCAACATTTGGTAAAGTAAAAATCAGAGAGACATAAACTCGCATAAAGGCCAATATCATGGCAGTCCTATCCCAGAGTACAAAGAAATTTCCTATTGAAGGTGAAACCCCATTTGAATATGGCACTGTATTGCACTGTTATAAAACACTACCAATCCCCCTCAGTAAAAGCCAAAATAAAGTGAAGGAAATTGATCTAATGGATCTACTTTGGAAAAACAAAGTGAATAAATTATGTATATATATACACATACATATATATGTATTATATATATAATATATAATATTCCTTCCCAGACTGTGAATGCCTCTATCCCCAAATAGGTGTTGCAGAGGAAGAATGAACTGGTCCAGAATTGAGTGGGAAAAGGATATCTTATTGGAGAAACAACATATAGCTTGCAATGATTCCAAACTGCTTATAGTTGCAAAAGCAGCAATATTCCTTTACTGATAAATATATAGCTGCAAATCATGAAATATAATTACTTTGAAAAAGTCAAAGTTACAAAGAAATCAAAGGACAGTAGGCTATACAGGTTGTAACATATTAATAACAGCTACTAAGGAGTTAAAAATGGCATTTGAGACATCACTAGAGACATGTATAACCAGAGAAGGAGGTGAACTGGTCATGTAGTGAGAACAAGAGATAAAAGACTGACAGCCCAAGTGCTCTATTGGTTGCCTTGAGATAGTAAAGAACTAGATAAAGTTCTCTAGGCCACTGAGTTCTTTAGATTCATATGAAAAAGATATGGAAAGTTCACAGTTTTATATGCAATCTTCTTTGTATGTTGAAATGTTCATTTCTAGTTATAATGTTAAGTTCATAACAAAAAAGAAAATGCATTTTTAAAAAATGAAGATATGGTCAAGAATGGTACAGGATGAGATAATATGGAATGGTTTCTGACTGAGTAGAAATAGGGAAAATGAAGCCTAAAAAATGGGGTTATTCTTCTCACCTCTGTCTCTTATCTTCCTTGACTTCCTTTGGTTCTCTGCTAAATCCTATCTTCTGCAAAAAAAAATATAAATATTGCTAGCCAATGAAGAGACAGTATCTGTGGTGGAAGGGACAGACTAGGAGTTGAAAGAATTTTTTGTCTTCCATTAACTTCTGTCAGTCAGTAAACAAGTACTTATAAGTACTTAGTATGTGCCAGGCAACATGCTAAGTGCTGGAGATTCAAAGAAAGACAGAAGCAGTCCCTAGTCTCAGGGAATTCACATACCTTCTAATGGGGAAAACACCCCAGAACTTATTACATACAAGATATATACAGAAGAAAGGGAAGATGATCTAAGATAGGAAAACTCTAGCACCTGGGGGATAGTGGGAAAGACTTTTTTTGCACTCCTGAAGAAGGAATGAATAGGTTTCCTCAATAGTTTAGAATTGTGATAACCTGATGCTAAAAGTCTACTTGAAATCTGACATTCAGGCCTTTCACAAAAAAAATTCAAAATTGCCTTGATATCCACTCAGTTTTCTCCGAATCAGTGCCAGTGGTTTTCTTCCTTTAGAGGCATGTATTGGAAAGCAATAAAGGAAGCTGTCATTATCATCGTTGATACCAGTGCAACTTCTTCATTTTACAAATAAAGAAACTAAGGCCTGGGGCAGCTACATAGTGCAATGGATAGAGCACCAGCCCTGAAATCAGGAGGACCTGAGTTCAAATCTGGTCTCAGACACTTAACACTTCCTAGCTGTGTGACCCTGGGCAAGTCATTTAACCCCAATTGCCTCAGAAAAAAACAAAAAAAGGAAGACTGAGGCCCAAAGAGATTAAGTGACTTAGCCAAGATGATTCAGGGAGTAAATGGCAGAGCCCAACTTCAAACCCCAATCCACCTTTCATTTCCACTCTAATATAATTTTCTTCTCTCTATGCTAAAAATGACAGGCAGCCTCTGTATCTGACCACTGACACTGCTGAAGCACACATCTAGACTAATTACCATTTGTTGAGACCACGGAGAAGAGTGTTTTTTTCCTTAAGTGTTGAGACATATTTTGGTAGCTCCCCTAGCATGTTTTCAATTTGGTCCTCATTGGAACAAAGACAAGAAGTAAAGCACATAAACAGCTCCCAGGGCCTCTAAAACACACATTTTATAGTTGAAGTCTGTGCTTCATCCTTCTCTGCAAGGAATGGAAATGAAATAAAAACAACCTTGCTTGGCTCTTCTCCAGGGTCCTAGCACAGAGAGAGGGGGGGGAAATCCCACAAAGTATGTCATGTCATGAAAGCTTAAAAATAAAATCCTCCTTCACACTGGAAAAAAAGGCAAATCTTAACTACAAGGGAAACAAGTCTCAGAGCAAAAAAAAAAAAAAAAAAAAACGTGAACAGGGTCAGAACCAGGTTTTCTTCTTCTGTACTATAAACAGAAAAAGTTATCTCCAGTGAACACCATTGTGATCCCATAGACAAACCATTTCTAATGAAACACTTCTTATAGATAGGAAACAATTCTCTGAGTATTGCTTCATTAATCCATCTATCCATGATGCATTATTGGAGACATACTGTGCTACGAGCTGTGATAGAATACACAACCTCTGCCCTCTGTCTGAGCTTGAAAATGGCAATTAGTAAATGGTAATCACACATGTGAGAGGCAGAGGCATCAAATGGTGCAGGAGTTTAAAGGATGCAAAGATACATGCGGACTTGGATGACCATGCAGGGCTTCAGAGAAGAGACAGAATAGGAGTTAGACGTTAAAAGATAAATGGGATTTAGACATTTTAAAGAAGGAGAGAGAAGTCCAGGAAGGAATTACACCAGGCAAAGATACAGAGAGAGGAATGTGTATGGAGTATTAAGGGGAAAGTGCATACACCAGGTGGCCGAGGCTGAAGGGTTTATGTACAAGAGAACAAGCAGATATCGTTGGAGGGTTAAGCTATGCCTATGATGTAAAGACCCACTGAAGGCTCTGGAATGGTTGTGTGACATAACAACTCACATTAACAACATAGATCTTTAAAGCTTATAAATATGCCTCTCTCTATCTCCTCCTCCTCCTCCTCTTTCTCCTCCTCCTCCTCTTTCTCCTCCTCTTTCTCCTCTTCCTCCTCCTCCTCCTCTTCCTCCTCCTCCTCCTCCTTCTTTTTCTTCCTCTTCCTCCTCCTCCTCCTCTTCTCTCTGTGCCTCTCTCCCTCTCTCTCTTTATCCACCCATTCATCCATCCATCTGTCCTTTCTTATTTTCTCTCCATTCAATCTTCTTTCCTCTTCTTTGCCCCCCCACCCTTACACACAGATATGCCCACATTTAAGCGTCACAACAACCTTTCAAGGAGTAACATTATAACTATTGATATTACTTTTATTATTCTTATTTAACAAATAAGGGCATCTCTAATGGTTTAGCACATGACAGTCATTATGATTTAAGGAAATTAATCTGGTAATGGTATGTAGGATATTTGGGAAAATAAAGAGACAAGAAGAAAAGTTCACAACATATGGCAATTATCTAGGAGGGAGGTGCTGAAGGTTTATGTCATAGCCCTGGAAATGGAAAGGAATAGATGTGAGAGATATTAAAAAGAAACAAAGTATAGTCAACGATGAATCAAAAGTTTATGAGGCAACTTGGTGCCCCATGGGTAGAGCTCTGAGCTTATAGCCAGAGAAATCTGAGTTAAAATCTGACTCAGACATTTGCTAGCTGTGCTACTCTGGGTAAATCAGTTAATCTCTGTCTGTCTCAGCATTTATTAAGGGCTTACAGTATGCAAAGTAATGCACTAAATGCATTATATATATCATAGGAGTATGATATTTCATATATATATATATATATATCATAGGAAACAATGAAAAATGATGAACACAGAATATTTAAACAAAATGAAATACGCCCAAACTGGAAAACAATCACTACAAAAAGGTAAATGGCAAGAACAATGATAGCAAATAATAGCAAAACAATAGAAATAGAATGTTATGAAATCATTAGGACCAAGTTTAGCTTCAGAGAAGAGAGAGAAGCTGCCTCCCCAGCTTCTTTGTAGAGGTGTGCAAACTAAGTAACTAAATAAATTAAATAAATAAAGACATTAAACTTTCTGGATATGTTAGATGGTTTTACTGAACTGTTTCATTCTTTTGGGTTTTTTACTTCAATGTATTGTTTCCTGGAAGGAGGAGTGAAAAGCAAAACACTGGAAAATGTAGAAGATGGAAGTACAGAAGATCAAAAGATATTAACAAAATTTTGGAGCTTCTGTATATTTGTCTGTATATGTGCTCACATACATGAATGCAAATATGGAGGACTCAGGAAAGTAAAGAATGAAAGTTACAGATGGATGACACTGGACACAGAAAAGAGGGAAGGATAGACAAGTGGTTGTTTACATATAAGCGTGCACACACACAAAAAAAAAACCCTTAGAAACTAATGATTTCACAACACCAAAGATATAAATAATAGCTGTTGTAATTTTAGCAAATAAACCAAATAAACCTAATTTATATTCCAGTGCAGTAAGGAATAGAAAAACAATTCTTCCTGGTATGTGAATCATGGTCCACCTTACCTCCAAGTCCCATTCCCTTCCCTCTTCATACCTAGAGGCAGATCTGGGTAATTTGAAGCCTATTTAGTTGGCCCCAGAGGGAATTGTGTGGCTACAGAAATGATTGAGTAGGGAGAAATCGGAGCTCTGCAAAGCCTTTAAATGCTAGGGAGTCATTGATGTGGAGGAGAGAGGACCTTAGACTGTGCAATTCATCTTCACCTAACCTGGTATTAAGGATGCATACTTATTTGCAAAGTGAGGAGTAAGATATTCCTGATCACTGGCCAAGCTTCTGAACAAACAAAGGTTGGTAGAAATTATAGAGCAAGAGGGAAATCCAAAGTAAGGTTCCTTGCTTGGTTAGTATAAGCTCTGTGTGTGTGTTTATGTGTGTTTGTATAAGGATATTATAAAGGTATAAGTGTGGTATTAGTAATGATAATAGTACTATTAGTGGTAATGGCAGTAGAAGTGGTGGTGATTGTAGTGATAGTGGTAGCAGTAGTAGTAGTAGTCATAGTATTAACTAATAATAATAATATGAATAATAGCTAGTATAGAGCAAGAGGTAAATGCAAAGTAGTGTCCCTTGTTTGGTTAGCACTTTCCATTATGGTATTAATATGATAGTGATAGTAATAGCAGTACTAGTTGTAGTAGCAGCAGCAGCAGCATTAGCTAATAATAGTAAATTTAAATATTTAAATAGTTTTAAGGTTTGCAAAATGTTTATAGATTTTCTTATTTTATTGTCACAGGGAAGTAGATACTGTTATTATCCCCAGATGAGGAAAATGAAACACAGAGGTGTCAAAAGACTTGCCAGGGGTCACTCAGGAAATAAATACTTGAATCTGGATCCAAACTGAAGGCTTCCTGACTCCAAGTCCAGCACTCTTATGTACCATAAAGAGACCAGGCAGAGAAATATAGTAAGGCCAAGTATTTGGGAGTAAATTCAAATGCTTATTAGCTGTATGACCCTAGTCAAGTCACTTATATGCCTCAGTTCCCTCATCTGTTAAAAAAAAAAACACTTCCCCCAAAATGGGATGATAATAGCACCTATCTCCCATGGCTGTTGTGAGAATAAATAAAATCAGATTATAACTATAAAGAACTTTGCAAATCTTAGAAAATGAATGTTAATTATTGTTATATTGTTACTGTTATTATTCTCAAGCTAAGATAAGAGAGCTTTATACAGTTTCCCCTATAGCTATGGGACAGACCCACCTGAGGAATTATATTACCAGCCCACTGAAAGTTGCCTAAGAGAAAAGCATTCAGAAATAGCTTCCTTCACTTGTCAGAAAAGCCCAGAATTGAAAGGGATTGTAAAAGTCCAGTCCTAGTCAAAGCATCTCCACCTTTTCCTGTTACATTTCCATCTATAACACTTCTAGCAAAGGGTCATACCTCAGCACAATGTAATTTGGATTCTTTGTTCAGAGATATCCAGTGACAGCAACTCACTACTTCTTGTGGAGTCCATTTCATTTTGGAGCAGCTCTAATCATCAGGAAGTTTTTTCTTATACTGAATCAAAATCTTTTTTCATGAATTTCCTCCCATTGGCTCTAATTCTGCTCTTCAGAACCATGCAGAATCTAAACTAATTTCTAAAGGATGGCCTTTCCAAGACAATTATCATGTTCCCCCTAAGTTTTCTCTTCTCCAAAACAAAATCTCCAGGCCCTGCATTCTATTATTAAATAGCAAGGTTTTGAATTCCCTTTCCATCCTGGCTGCCCTCCTTCTGGATATACTGCAATTCATCAATACTCCTCCTAAAAATGTGGTACCTAGAATTAGATTTAATATTCCAGATGTGGACTGAGCAGGGCAGTACACAAGGGGAGTATCACCTCCCTCACTGTGGACAACATATATACATATATAAATATAGCCCAAGTTCCTTATTAGCTGTTTTGGCCACTGCATCACTCTGCTGACTCAGATTGAGCTTATAATGCATTACAACCCCCAGATTTTTTCCCATGAAATGCTTTCTTGTTAGTCATTTCTCTTCCATCCTGTACTTACATATACAGTTGACTTTTGACACAAGACAGCAGGTCTATGACCTCTACAGTAAGTGTGAACAGTTAAATCATGGTTTTTTTTATTTTATAGATATGTTTGATTTGGGTTGTCTCAATGCCGGTGACCTTTCTGGCTCTGAAGCTGTTGGGTTTGGTAGGCCTGGCCTTTCAAATAATCAGCATGCACGCAAGCAGTGACTTTTAGAATGGTGGGAGCCAGGCAACATTTGGTTTTCAAAGTGTTTACTTTAAAAACTACCACTTTAGGCCGATAAGAAAAGTTGGCTATGGGAGATTGAGGAAAATATAGTTAGCATCCAAAAGTCTCTAATATCCCATAACCATCCTGGAAAGCTCTTCTCCTTAACTTTTGACCTTCCTCTCTTTACAGTAACAGCTTAATCATTCCATCATGTTCCTAATATAGCTTTCCAGCTCACAGAATGGAGGAAAAACTTTTAGATCTACAGGTTCTTATACTTTAGAGGTCATCTGCTCCTTATAGATGAGGAAGCTGACCAAACCTAGTGACTTCACAAATTTAGCCAGGCTCTCTCTTGTTACCTATCCGCTTTCTCCATCACCATCCAGCATTTTCTGTTATATATGCTGTCATTCTAAAGAACTAAGAAACTAAGTATAGTGGCACATACTTTGTCATTCATCATACCAAGAAGGTTCAGGTTAGATTGCTTGAGCTCAAGAGTTCTGAACTGTAGTGTAGTCAAAGCCAATAAAGTGTCCATCCTAATCCAATGTTGTTATATCAAGCCCCTGGGTGCAGGGTGTCTGCGGAGGTATGAACTTGCCCAAGTTGAAAATGGAAGAGTTCAAAGTTTACTAATTAGCAATGTGATCAAGTCTGTGACAGATTGCTGTACTTCCAAGCTGGGCAAGACAAGGAGAAGCAGTCTCAAAAAATAAACAAATGAATTAATTAATAAAAGTAAAAACAAACCTAAGATGTTCTGAGAGAATAAGGCAGTCTTACCAGACTAAGTGCCCCCTCCTACCTAACATTTTTAGACCTCAATAAAAAGTCTAAGGGACTGATTCACCCTGACTTTATGAAGGAAAAATGGAGATGTATGGCTTTGAAAGAGTTAAGAAACTCTCTTTGATTTTTTTAGACTGAGATGCCTAGAAAGCACAATTTCCCCAAACACTAGCCTATAAATTATAATACTCTCCACAAGAATACCAGGCCCTTTAAAAAGGAGATTGTCACATAGGCTTTATAAACTCTACAGTAGTTATTTTGGCTATATTCAAGCTAAGAAATCTAAATCAACATTGTTGTCAAGAAAAAGCTGGAGATCACATCCTTGAAAATAGAGTTACCCAGAATTCATCCACTGGGCTGGTCATAATAATTTTAAACTGTCAAAAATGACAGGAGCAAAACCTTGGCAAGTATCTATTAATCATAAATACTAATTGTTGTCTTTTGTCCTTCACTTTCAAAGAGGACTGATGACAGCACACAGTAATGTCTTGACTTGCATATGAGTTGGATTTAAATGAAGCAGACTTGCACAAACTTGCCAGCCTTGCTCTCTCCTCCAGATATTGAAGTCAAGTGGCAGGACACAAGACAATATGACTGGTGATGCCCTGATATGCAGAAAATGACCTTAGCATCCTGACCATGTCTGAGCAAGCTCTAAGCACTCCACAGTCATCTGCTTTAGCTGCCTTTATGGCTGTTGAAACAAATTATTTTCATCCACCCATTCCACCGGGGAAGTTTTCACATGTTTAGGACAAACATCCCCTTACCTCACCTACGTAGGTTTGAGGACTGTTAGTTACTCTCAACCTGGTTTGGGCCATCTGCCCGAATGGTTTACTGGGTGTGGCTACTGAATGCACTACAGTTTCTTGGAGTCATAGGCACTCTATGCAAGAGGGAAAGATTTAGATAGGAGGAGAGGGATGAGAAGAGAAAGCCGGGGTGGAAAAGAAGCCCATCTCTGCTTCCAACTTGCTAAAGACTAGACTTTCCACTTGTACATCTCCCTATACATCATTTTAGCCTGAAACTTAAGAGTTCAACTATAGCTCAGTTAGTTATATTTTCAGTTATGCTAAGTAAATTATATTTTCAGTTATTCAGTTAATCTTATGCAAGATTATTCAGCTTGGAGAATAAGAGAGCTGATAAGAAAAGGGTAAGCACTGGGTGGCAGGAAATGGTAGGATAAATGCATTCAAGCCAGTCCCCATCAGTTCTGTAAACTTAGAACCAGATTAACAAATCAAAGGATTTAAAGCATAAAGAAATCTCTGATATCACTTGAATCTACCACTTCTTTAACAGATGAGGAAATTGAGAGATAGAAAGGTGAAATCCAAGATTCTGACCCAGGTCCTTTGAATTGAAATTCAGTGTCCTCTCTATTATATCACATTGCCCTATGCTCCAAGCTTCCTTGGATTGTATTTAGCTATACTCACAAGGACAAATCCCATGTGAATTAGAATTCTCTAGTTATTCATAGCTTTCTTGACCATTCAATATAATCCAAACCTTTTGATTCGAAACGAAAAGTAAATCCATTCTTACCAAGATTGCTTATCTCCCCAATTTTTTGTCTAAGCACAGAACTCAACCATGGAGCTTTTTTTGGTCTCAAAAAGGCAGCAGTGTAATAGTGTTGGGTATTCATTCTTTCTTCCTACCAAAACAGTGAACCAAGTGTCCTTAAGCTAACAGTATGGCCTAGAGCCAGTCAACTCTATGGGGTTAGAAGAGAGGGAATAAAAAGAAAAAGATTTGTAGCCTTGAAAAGGTTCAATACACTTTGCAAGTCAGCAGACACATTTTCGTGCTAATTAGCTCCAGAAGCATTGCTTTGTGGGGACTCAATACAGACCTTTCTCCTCTTCTGCATAACCCTACACTAAATAGCTGGATGTTGTGGCTGTTATTTTGAGGAATTCTGAAAAAGAGATCATTTTACCTTCTGTGGAAGCATAGACCCTGCTGAGGAGGGGAACTGATTTCAGGGCAGAGGATTTAAACAAGCCAATTTTTTTTTAGCACAACTTGGTTAACTATGAATCTAATAACTGGAATCCTACTTAAAACTCTGAGACAAGGTCAACTGAAATGTGTAGGAACACATTTGTTAAGACCAGTTGTACTACTACCATTAAGCTTTCCCTTTTCCTTGAAGGTGAAAATAATTCTTTGCTTTTGGAACATCTTATGTACTTTTACAGTTCTTTAATTCATTAATCAGTGAAACACTTATTAAGCATCTGATGAAGAGCAACTAAGTGGTACAGGGAATAGAGTGCTAGGCTTAAAGACAGGAATGTCTAAGTTCAGATTCAGCCTCAATCACTAGCTGTGTGACTCTTGGTAACTCAACTACTTACTGCTTTAGTTTCCTCAACTGTAAAATATAAAAACTATAAAATAATACCTACCTCACAGGGATGTTACAAAAATCAAATGAGATATTATTTGTAAAATGCTTAGCACAGCACCTTGCATATTATAAAAATGCTAGCTATCATGGGATAAACTGAGTGAAGACCTCTCATAAGGATGTGGCTTCACTCTATATCCTAACTGTGATTTGAGGCTTTGTAATAACAAATTGAGCTATAGCTAAAAAATTGCACATGTTCATTTATCTTGGGTGTACATTCCCCTTCTGTTTCTCACCAAGTCTTAATTAGCATTTAAGTACTTTTTTAAATGGTGATAATGGCTTGGGAATTCAGGTAACAAAATTCTCTTATCCAAGAATATCTGCTTGTATAGCACTTCTGTAGGGAAAATTTAAGAGTTTTTATTTACTAATATTCTTTTGTTTCTGGGATAGACTTCTGTATTTAGAATGTAAACCCAGATTTTCCCATTCAATGGGAGAAAAGGCCAGGGGAAGTGGGGCCTATTTAATCTTGTGTTTTGCAATCTGTGCTTTGCACTCCTTTACTGACAAATATCTTGTCAAATGGGAGTTGCCCTTTCTCACAAGATCGTAATAAACCACTTTTTGCTTTTCTTAGAAATTCTGAGAGTCTCTGATATTAAGTTGATGTCCCACACATGTTATCATTATGGACAATAATAATAATTAACAATAATTATTACTGTTATCTAATGCATACAGAACATTGTGCTAGGTACTAGAGGAAATACAAAGTGTAACTAAAACAAGGTCCCTGACCCTATGGACTTTAGAGTCTAGGGGAGTCGATAAAACTACAAGTAACTGATAGTAAGACTCAATTATTATATAACAACCCCTTAAAGAGGCATAAAATAAAGTGTTTCATGAGATTCAAAGAGTAAAGTTAATGAGTGAAAGGTTCAGGAAGGGCTTCAAGGGAGAGATGGAATTTAAAGGTGGTGGAGTTTAAAGGATGAATAAGAATTAATCAGAAGGAAAGTAAGGCATAGAACAAAGTCAGAGATGGGAGAGTTCAGTGTGAAGTGTAAAAAAGGTGTAACTCCAGGATTTTGAAGAACCATAAATGTAAGACAAAATAGTTTGAATTCTACTTGCAAGGCAAGGAAGAGTCATTGACAGTTTCTCCTATGCACTCAGGAGAGTGCATTCTCTATTCTATTCTGTATCTATTCTGTATCATAGTTCATTTTAAAAAATATATTTTTGTATATCTTTTGTCTTTCCTAATAAATTGTTTATTCCCAGGCAGTAGGAGCTGCCTTCTTCATCAATCCCTGCTACATTAGTGTAATATATATATACATATATATATATATATATATATATATATTTGTTTAAACAAATTGATTTTGCAGAGTGCAGTGAGGATAAGGCCTCCCCCTGCTCTCCATTGTGAAGCAGATAGTAGGAATGCATTTTCTTCTCCACCTCCTGAGATCTCTTCACTTAGAAAAGCAAAAGGTGATAAGACCATGGGCTGAAAAAAGTGTTGGGTACTCCTAGTTCTAGTGTGTAAAAGTACTTAAGATATGATGGTGCTGGAACTTCTAACTCTCCCCCAAAAAAGTAAAAATAAAAAGAACCTCCTTTGCCCCCTCTTTTTACAGATGTGAAAACTGTAGCCCAGAGAGATTAGATGATTTGCCTAAGGTCACTCAAATGCCTTTAGATCAAAACTTACTCCTCCTGATTTCCATCCTTTAATCAATATCATTACTTTTCTAATCCCCTTAACTAAAACCCTTGGAGTCAGCTTTGAGTTTTTCTATCTCCTTATCCTCAATATTTAATTGGTTAATAAACCCTCTTTCATCCCATTGCCACCCTAAATTTGCAGTTATAAGACCTGTGTTTAAATCCTGGCTTTGCCCCTTGTATCAGTGTGAATGGGTAGGCCCAGTCACTTTATCTCTGGGCATCTCAGTATTTCTAAAATGAAGAAATCAAACTCAATAATCTGTAAGCCTTCTTCTGGCTCTAGTTGGTATGATCTGAATAAAGATCTTTATCTTCTCATGCCTATATCATGACAATAGCCAGAAACCAGCCTGGTATGTGACTTTATACAGTGCAAGAACACTGGGTTTGTAGTCAAAGGAACTGAGCTGGAATTCTGGGAGTTGTAAATGGTACCTGTGTGATGTTGGGCGAATGGAATACTCAACTAAGAGTCAGGAAGAGCTGGACTGAATCCTAACTCAAATGCTACTAACTGAATGATACTGAACAACTTAATTTCTGTCAGCTTCTAAAATGAGAATGATAATAATATTTACCTCCCCCACAAGCTCATTACAAGGATCAAAATAAATTTACATATTTAAATATATGAATATGTATATGTGTATATTATGCAAATACATAATCTCATTATATATTATATTTTATACACTACATATATAAACATATATATACACATCCACACACGTATTTTATTCATGTGTATATATATATATATATATATATGTTTGCAAACCTTAAAGAACTATATAAATATTTGGTATTATAATAATTACCCTCTGGATCTAAGTTTCCTCATGTATAAAATGAGAGCATTAGACTAAATGATCCCTAAGGTCCCTTCTAGCCCTAAATTCCAAGATCCCCTTCAATCCATCCTACAGAATAATCACCATATTGAAACATGGCTGTCATCATGTCAATGTTCAACTTAAAACCCTTCAGGGATTTGCCCCATTACCTGCTAAATCAAGGCCCAATTTATTAACACAGCACTAAAGGTCCTGAAGAATTAAGTCACCCTCCTCTCAATCATGACCCCCTAGAGGCTGAATCAGAATTCTGAATTCTAGAAGGTTTTCACTGAGTGCCAGCTTACTACATCTGGAAGCTCATTTGCACTGGTTTGAAGACATCTCCTCTTTGGGCCAGTAAACTGGCCAGAGCAATTGAAATCCCAGCAGGATCCTAATTCTCCACTAAGTCTGCCCAAAGCCAGGAGGCAAACTAAACCTTTCTGTATGGCCTGGAAAGGTATTAAACTTGTTTTCAAGTCTTTTGCAATTGCCAGGGTGGCCTCACCTCCAAACAGACAGTTTCCTGGGCCCAGAGCCTGGGAAAGCCTCCAAGGGATGCCAGCACTTCAAGGACTTTAGCAGACCTGCTCCTTTCCCTGCCCTCCTGACTGATGCCTTGCTAGGAATGGGACTTGTTAAGAAAACATAGCTTCTCCTTTCCAAAATGAACTTGCTACAAACAGGGTAATGATGAAATGGATTTTATTTCTCTTCCTGGGAATTCCAGCCACTGAACTAGTCAAGAGCAGGGAAGAAAAATGTCCCCCTGGACTTAGCCCCTGTCCTTGCTACTTTAGTGGGGTAAGCAGTTCCATAAACATGTTACAAGGTGCTGGATGGTCTGCTTGAGGCCAACCAAGGTGTCAACACGGTTCAGAAAAAGCAAAGAGAAAGCTGTCCAGGAATCCAGCCTCCATATGGGTCCATTTCCCAGAACTTACTGGGTCTCTGTGGCTTCTCTCTCAGACAAAGGAAAGGAGCAGGGAGTTGCCAAGAGGCAAGAGCCAAAACAACAAGGGAAGGTTTGGCTCGGCATTTTGCTCAAGCTTTTGAAGTTCATTCTGGGTACCAAATGTGGACGTGCAGTTTTCTACAATGATTTCACTTTTCCTACCCAAAGAAGAAATTGGCGTCTGCCTGGCTCACTGGTTAATCCCTTCCTAGGTACCAGGTATTGTGATGCTTGATTTTAATCAAAATCAATCTAGAACAAGTTTGATTATATACAAACTTATTTTGGACATCAGAGAACATGCTAGAGACTTAGGTTCATAGCTCTGGTTTCAGTCAGAAGGCTAAGATTTAAATCCTGGATCTATTTCTTCACTAGGTGTATAGTCACTTCACATCTCTGAGATAACTTGACTAGATGACCTCTAAGGACCTTTTCAGATTTAAATCTCTGATTTTATGACCCTTCCCTATGCAATAACCTACCTCCCTTTACCTCCTCTTCTCTCCCTGACTCCTACCATATCTTCAATTTTTTTTAACACAACTGTCATAAACGAAATCATTTTATCTTATGTAAAATCTGAAAGTTGATTAACACAAATAAACATATAAAATGTAAGTCAGTACCTGTACACATGTATCACTGGATTTCCTCAGGAAAAATTCCCCAGCTCCACATAAGAACCTCTCTATGTCTGATATAGAAAAGGCATTTCTAGCATAACTTGAAATGCTTTACACTGACTTGTACCTCACTCATTCAATATTCCCTAGCTGTGCCTTCATCCTACACAGCAGGAAGAAAGCCAATTTGTGTTGAGTCCATGGAATGACTAGGGTGGGTGAGTGGGAACAGTCTAGAAGAGGATGCCAAGTAGAATCTATTCCCTAATGCTAGAAGCCTGTGGGAAGGTCTGGGTGAGAAAGTGAGTAGAAAAATGTGATCTGGCAGGAGAGACATGGACAGAGTTGGAGAGGGGTGTGGTACTGGTGGGATGCAGGACCTACATGGCCATATGTGTTGAGAGACTGAATAAAGATGAAAGTTAATACTGAGTGGAAAAACAGGAAAAAGGAAAAGGCAAGGGGCACCCAAATGAGGAAGATGGAGAAAAAAGGCTTTATCCTTGGAATTTTTTCTAAGCATAAAATAATCAGCACCACTTCTTGAGATTCCAGAACCAAAGAGATATTACCAATTCAATTTAACAAGCATTTATTGAGATCCTACAAATCACTGTGCTAGAGACTGAGGATACAAATATATATTAAAAAAGAATCTTGGGGCAGCTAGATGGTGGTACAGTAGACAGAGCACTGGCCCTGACATCAGAAGGACCTGAATTCAAATCTGACCTCAGACACTTAATACTTCCTAGATGTGTGACTCAGGCAAGTCACTTAATTCCAATTGCCTCACCAATTATTACATAATCATTTTTGGAGAAAAAGACTACTAACAAACTAGAGATATGAGGAAAAATTTCCTGAACAAGATAACAGCTGAAGTGAGACTTTAAAGAAGATAGGGATTTGAAAAGGTAGAAGTGGAAATGGAGTGAGAGACCCAATTTATAAAAAGGCATTGAATTGGGAATGGAATAAGTGGTAACAGAAAGTAGATTGCCTTGACTGGGATGGAGATTACATAAAAGGGAGCAAGGCAAAATAAACACCTAAAACCTAGCTTTGTTTAGCATTCCAGAAGAATAATGGGATTTTGTAAGGGAAAGGGAAGTGAAAACCATGGAAACACTGGTGGAGAATCCTAATCTGTACTCCTATCAGGCCAGACTGAATGCCTTAAATCTAGACTTTAAATGCTTTCAATTTAGACTAAAGCAGAGATAATGAATTCAGATTCATCTAGAATCCTTGAATGAATATAAAATACAATGTCATAAGTCTATATTAACTTATTAAAATTCTGCATCATTTAAAGCAATTACTATTTCCCTATGTAAAAACATTATTAATTTAGACTCAATTAACTCAATTATTTGTTTTTGGCTTTTTTCGAAAAACAGATTTATGAGTTTTTGCTGTATTTCTTGCATTGATTCTCCTCATCCCCCCAACACTCAGTATGTGAAGCCTCAATCTATTACCCATCTTAACCTTAGCACAATTCAGTCTCCAGAGATGAAGCCCTAGAAATTTGTCAACGCCTGTTCTGGGAGCTGCTTTGTAATGCAATCTTGCTTCATTTCGTCAGTCCCCTTCTCTAGACACTGACAACACTAAATTGGAAGAGAGAAGGTGGGGAAAGGGAAGAAGGACAGCTGACACTCAGCTTAATGTCTCAATTCCCAGTGCAGAGAACAGCTGGCTAGTTCATCTCAACTTATTTAGACCCAGCTCCATTGAAATATGTATAAATTGCAATTTTGACTCAAAAGCTTCAGAATGAGCCACTTGTGATCATGTTTGCCCAGAAAGTCATCACCATCAGAATATGTCCATCAGAAAAGGGCTGAGAGCAAAAGAAAAGGGTCAGGTCAATTGCTTGGCTAAATTTGGAAAGGCTCTGATCAGCTGTTTCCATGCTACCCCATCCTGCCCCCACACCCCCCGGCATTTTGCTTATTTTAATAGCCTCATTCTTGGGTACTTATTCTTACTTAAGCTCCATCAGCTATTTTCCACAGGAGATGCTCAATAGTCTTCAAAAAAGGGATAAAAATTGGCATGTTGTAGTACAAATAGTTGCCCCAGCAGCTGTGGACAATCTCTCAGGGCAAGGGCGGGGGAGGGTGTCCAGAGACATCAAAGCAGGAAGTTCCGTCCCACTCATCAGTTGCTTTGCTAAAGGAGGCAGCTTGTGCTGGGAATCATACATACACTGGGAAGTTAAGGCCTGAGTTCTGTGTTTCATTCAACTAGACATCTGTAAGTGTATCATTTCTTTACACTCAAAGCCCATGTTTCTCCAGCTGTTCAATAAGGAAAGACGTGCACAAGTGTTTGGGAGAAAACTTTTGTAACCATCCATTAACCACAAAGAGGCTAGGAGATAACTCTGTATAGAGGACACGAGAAATGTTTGCAAATGTAGCTACTCTGAGGCATCCCTTTCAGAGGAAAAGTCTAAGCACAAGTCAGACCATGTTATTCTGTAGCCTAAGGACCTCCAGTGGCTCTCACTTATTAGAAAATATTTTCTCTTTGGCTTTGACATGCATCAAAGACTTTCCCTCCCTTTCATATACAGATGTAGTATTCAAATTGTGGCATTTGGGAATTAATAATCAAATTAATTTGCCTTTCCCCAGCATCTGCAAATTGCTGCAGAGAGTGGGCTGGAGTGGTGAAAGCATGCTAGATGGCAAACGAAAAGACCATATTACTCTGTAGCCTAAGGACCTTCAGTGACTCCCTCTTATTATAGAATAAAACAAACTCCTCAATTTGTCACCCAGCAACTGGCTCTAGCCTGCTTTTCTAGGCTAATAACACATTATCCCCTTTCCTAAGTTCTAGTTGCCATTCAAATTGACCCATGTTGTTCCCTCAACTCTTTTTCCCATGTCTTTTTGCACAGGACATTAGCTCTTTGAGGGAAGGGACTGTCTTTTGCCTCTCTTTGTAGCCTCAGTGCTTAGCACAGCGCCTGGCAAATAGTGGGTACTTAATGAATATTTATTGGCTGATTTATCTCCTCACCTAAAATCCCAACTCAGGTGCCACTTTCTATATAAAGCCTTTCCTAAGCTCCTGTTCTCTTACTCTTCCTCCTTTTTATCCCCAGCACCTTGAACAACATAATGTCTTGCTGGTAAGGAACTTGGAGACTGAATTGGTTGAATTATGAAATTAACGGGAAGATCTTTGACACCTCAAAAGAATATAACATCTAGATGAATAGAGCAAGCTACTTTTCATGTAGATCCCATCACCCACTGGACCATAAACTGCATGAGGTCAAAGGACTGATTCATACTTTTTCTTCATCCTACCCCACCCCCACTCCTTCCTGACACTAGACCTTACACATTGTAAGTGTTTAATAAATATTTGTACAAACTTCTTATTCTCTGCCAGCTTCTTATTCTTTTGGCAGTTTAATGAAACCCTTGAACTTCTCAGAATAATATGTTTAAATAAATTTTCAAAAAATATGGGTCTAAAAAGGAAATGAATATTGAAAGACATGTATATATTTAAACTAAGTTTCCAGGCCCCAGACAAAGTCCTCCCTCTTATTCCCTCACTGCCACTGTAATTTAGAATATTTCCTAAGAGTATTGAGACCTTTGATGAAAAAGATACCCATTATCTTGTAGCCAGAATGTATCAGAGATAGGTAGGTCTTCCTGATTCTAAAGTCAGCTCTAACATATCCTATTCCTGCCTGTCACCTTAAGGTTAGCTCTGGGAATAGCACAAATTTTTAATATCCCCAGAGACTGAAAAAACTCCATTGATGATAATTGAGTCAATCCTCCATTGCCTGAAGTAATAGCAAAGCGTACACCCTAGCACAGATAACACAAAACAATGAATAAACCAAATATATTTTCTCTTTGGCTTTAACGTGCATCAAAGGTTTTCCCTCCCTTCCATATACAAACATACCATTCAAATTGTGGCATTTGGGAATTAATAATCAAATTAATTTGCCTTTCCCCAGCATCTGCAAATTGTTGCAGAGTGGGGCTGGAGTGGTGAAAGCATGCTAGTTAGGCTTAGGTTAAGTATTTGCCATGGAGCAGCCAAGTGGCACAATGGATAGAACACTGGGCCTGAAGTCAGGAAGAAGACCCCCTCTGAGTTCAAATCCTGCCTCAGGTGTTTACTAGCTACATAACCCTGAACAAGTTACTTAACTCTGTTTACTTCACTGTAATGAGCCAGAGAAGGAAATAGTAAACCACTCTTTGTTAAAACCTCAAAAGAGGTCACAAAAAGTCACACATATCTGAAAAACAACTAAACAATAAGAACCAGCACATCCTTTACCCTGGTGTCCAGGATGATTCGAATACTACACCATCTCCGATGCTGAAGGAAATCTAACCATCCCCCAATTATCTTCAAGCCTGGCTTATTGCACTTGAGGAATGAAACACATTTTTGGAACCAAGGCTAGCCAAAGCTATTCAGCAACACAGTTTTCCAGCACAAAGATGTACAGGATGGAGGATGGGGCCAAGGTCAGGAGCAAAAGCATGCAGTAGCCAGCTCATCTCTGGTTGTGGATAACTATTGACTACTAATCCAGGCAGAGTAATTTTGCTATCATTCATCTTACAGTCTTAAATTCACAGGGAAGAAATTCTGATTTTTGCTTCTAAAGAAATGAACCAGCGGGAAATACCCAGTAACTCTGAAGTAGAGCTAGAGATACAGGTGAGAGCTCCCAGCTTCTCATTTAGTCCCTCTTTCCACCAGACTCTGCTGTGCTGGCAACTGGTTGTTGATACTTTTAAAGTGAAATAAAATTCCTTGCTTTTTTGGCAATGGCCTCAGCAAAGCTAAATATCAGTCACTTCCACAGCACTGCTCAGTCTGTCCTTAGCAAACTTCTTCAAATACCAAAGAATTGAAAGCCATCTGTTGGCAGTAATGTGCCACCTCATCTCCCAAGCTGCTGCTCCAGCTACACTGCCATTAGTCAACAATCCACACACTCTGACTGGTACATTTTATGAATTTATTTAGCTCTGTTTACTTCCTCAGGGAAATGGCGGAGAGAAACAGCCCCTTCTGACTATTTTGTGGGCATTTCTTAACTGCTATGTTGATATTTCCATTCCAACTTCAAGAAGCACCCAGAAAACCAAGCAAATATTTGAAAACTGTTGCCTTTCTACTGTCCTAGAAAACGAGCCAAGGGAAATGGCAAGTTTGCCCCTGAGATAATCACAACCAAAAGATAGAGGGAACTAGACAAGAAGGAGAGACCCCAATATCCTGCTACAGATCTCAAGACATCAGATCCACACTCTCACCAGCAAAAAGAATCATCAAATAATCCCCTCATTTTAGCTTTTTGCTGAAGTTTATCCTCTTGAAGACCAAGCTATGATGGCACTGGGCACTGACCCCCACTTAGAGGTTTACAGATCTCAGCCAGAAATCCACTCTTCCCCTTATTACAATATAATTATCCAATTCTCAATTATTTAGCATCCTAAGGCTTTGAAAAACACTTCCCTTACAACAAATCCTCAAGGTAGGTAGTACACTTCTCATCATTCCTACTTTGTAGATAAAGAAACAGCCTCAGTTTCTGTAGAAGACAGTTTTTCTGATTCAAAGTGTGGTAATGTGTGTCTCATAACATTCTTTTTTATTGAAGCTTTTTATTTTCAAAACATGCAAAGATAATTTTTCAACACTGACCCTCACAAAACCTTGTGTTCCAATTTTCTCCCCCTTTCCCCTCTTCCCCTAAATGGTAAGTAATCCAATACTTATAACAATTCTTAAAATAAATTTTCTTACAATTTTTATAGCACCTACATTTCCTAACATATCTCTTTCCCCTCTATCTCTTTTAACAAAGAATAACAATAATATTTCCTAACATTTACATAGTGCTTTAAAAATTGCAAATGATCAAAATTGTTTTACATTTGCTTGGGAAAAAAATAAAGCATCAAAACCTAAAATAAAAAATAAAGCCTCAAAACCTAAAAAGGTTTGCAAATCACTTTATATATTTGTCTTTTTTTAATCTTCATTTTTTAAAATCTTTTTTTGATCTTCAATTGATTCTTCAATTTGGTGAAGTAGTTGCTACTATTATGATACCTCCAAAAAGTCAAATGATTAAAAAAAATTCAGCAAAACACTGGAACAGCAACACGTTGAAAAAGCCTGGCATCTGCTTTGTTCCATATTCACAGGCCCTCACCTCTGCAAAGACTACCCCATAACTATTTCCAGGGCCTCATTACTACAAAATTCTAAATCCATCCCTGCTCTTTCTTGGCTCAGAGAACTGCTCTAAGCCTGAAGGATATTATCTTTATCAGGCAACCTCCCCAGTAGGCATGAGAACATCCAGATCAGCTCAAAGTACCACTTGGGATGTTGTGACCCCAACGTATCATACTAATCTTCCTATCCTGGGGCTAGTGTGTAGTTTGTGCTATAGGAGAAAAATCTAAAACCACTGGAGGCCACCTTGTTTTCTTCTATTTATTCAGAACATGTCAGAGCCAAGAATACCACCTGGTTTGTTTGCTCTGACCTGGTTCTTCTAGCAGGCTTCCCTGATGCTGAATAGGAGAGAGGACAGTAAGGAGGCTAAATTTTTGGCTTTTTGCTCCTATTTAGGAGACATGACTTTAAAAAAAAAAAGCTGTTTGTGGCTTTCTGTAGGGGCCTGAAGCCAGGTGGTCTGGCCTCCAGTGAAACACCAAAGCTGGCCTGATGTCCTCCCCTGGACCTCTTGCTCTGTTTGAGTTTTCCTATGAAGAAGGAATGTAGACTCAAATTTTCAGAGTAGTGAGGGTAGTCAAGAATTGGGGAAGGAGGGAGATGGGGTTTGGCCTTCTATTCCTTAAAGAGCCACCTCATTCTTGCCTATATCCCAAGGGAAAAAAGATACCAGCCTCCCTATCCCCAATTCTAAGGTCTGGCTGACCTGTCCCTCATAACAAGCCTCCCTCTGTTTCTTTAATTCATTCTTAAATCTGAGTTCAGACTGAACCCACAAAATCAAACACACACATACACACTGGACATTGCAGTGGTTTTCTCCTGGCTTTCCTTTTTAACAGTAACTTCCTGTTCTTTGGAAAGTATATAAGGCTAACTTAGCAGAGCCCTGGGCTGGAAGGAGCCACTACCCTGAGGAGACTGGGGTCTATTAGCTTATTATAGTGGAAAGAACATTCATGGTGGGATCTTAATCAATTTATTGCCCCTCTCTGGGCTTCAGTTTCTTCATCTGTAAAGTGAGCAGTTTTATTCAATGGTTTTTAAAAGGGTCCACCTATCTAGCTCTAAATTGCAGGCCCCAACCTACTTCACTTACAGTTCACTCTCCAGTCTGTTCCCTCTATTTGTTAACTGCTCCTGAGGGTATCCTTCCTTCCTTTCTCCCTCCTTCCTCCCTTTTCACTTTCCCCTTATATCTTGTCTTTTTCTCGTAGAATGTCAGCTGCTTGAAAAATGTCTTTTTCCCTCATTTACTCCAGTTCAGTATAGTACCTGGCACATGGAAGTGCTTAGTAAATGCTGTCTCTCTGTGATCTCTACCAGCTATTGACTTCCTTCCCACTCTTATCACCAGGGACCAAGGAACCCCCACCCCAAGTTAAAGTTTAGGGAGAAGTAAAGAATTTGCTTTGTAGGCAATCTAGAACCTCAGATTTAGGACCAATCCAACCCTGCCTACTAAGAGTATATCACACTGCTTAAACTCTCTAGGACTCCACTGAAAAAAAAGTGGCTTCCCCCTCCGGGGAGGTCTTCAGCCAAAAGCTTGGATGATCCTTTTTGGGATATTTTGTAACAGGGATTCTTGTAAGGTATGAGTTAAATTAGAAAGCCTGTGAAGTGCCTTTCAATTCTGAAATTCCATGATTCTGCAAGCGGTGGCCCAGACCCCTAAACTATTCCTTTCTCACTCTACCTTCATTCCAATTAAAATTCCAAAGGTTTTAAATACTCAACTATTCACCCTAAGGTTCCTTAGTGTGTTAACTCTTCCAGGAGGGTATTGGCATTTTCCAAAGGAATCCTTGTTAATGTAAAAGAACATTAAATGATAGGATTCCAGGGAATGAGGCAAGTTTGGTTGGGGTGCAATTAGTGGGTCCTCTCCTCACACCTCTCACAGAATCATCTACTCATGTCTACGACTAGCCTTGATTCAATGTAGTGCTTTGGTCTAAATGGTGCTTTAATATTCTTCTCTCTATTAAATGTAAAAAAAGGATAAAGATTGTATTCATTTTTTAAAAAGTGAATCACAGTCATAGTGTTTGAGCTTAAAAGGATCTCAGAGTATTTAATTCAACCTCTTCATTTTAATACTAGGTGACTTTTTATCGTTCATTTAGATTTACAAGGCACTTTATAAAACATCTCCCTGAAAACTTTAACGAGAATATTGCAAGCAATATTATCCCATTATAAAGATAAGGAAACTGGGGCAGCTAAGTAGCACAGTGTATAGAGCACTAGCCCTGAAGTCAGGATGACCTGAATTCAAATCTGATCTCAGACACTTAACACTTCCTAGTTATGTGACTGACCCTGGGCAAGTCACTTAACTCCAATTGCCTCAGCAAAAAAATAAAAATAAAAAAATAAAGATAAGGAAACTGAAGCTCAGAAGGATTAAACAATCTGATTATGGTCACCTATCTACTAAGTATCAGAGATACAGAGATAGGACTCAAATTCAGTGTTTTTTTTCTGAGTTTCTCTCATTTTATATATAAGGTATCTGAAGTCCAGTGATTTGTACTTGGCCAAAATCACAAAGAGAACCCATGACATAGTAGAAAGAATGAAGGGCTAGGAACTAAGGAGAACTGCTTCTATTTCTAGTTTTCAGACCATGGGAAAATTACTTAAGCTCTTAGTCACTTCTTCCTCATCTGCAAAACTGGGAGACTAAAACCTGTCCTATTTTCTTTACAACTTGTTGTTATGAGATTCATATAAGATAATGTATGCAACCCCAAAAGCACTCTATGCATTAGGTATTGGTATTATTATTATTTTTCACCTCAGTTAATGGAGTTGCTAAAAATGACTTTGGAATAAGTTGCTATCCTGTTCTTTTATATTTAATAGGCTTAGGGTTTTGTTGGTTTTTTTTGATGGACTGTTACAAAAGGGGAGTATAAATAATTGCTTTTTATGGTTAAATAAAAACTATTAGTCTATAAACTCATGTTCTATAGGCTTACTGCAAGTATTCTCAGTAAAATACCAGTAGTAGACAAACGATGAGTGATCTATGCCTTCTCCTTTTCTTATATGGATTTAATTTGTTCTCCTAGGTCTATAGTATTTGAAAGCTTTTGAAATCATGCAGGTTGGTGATTACTATAATTTAGCATGATGACAATATTATTATCGTTGCTGTTATCTTGTTTTGTTCTCTTAAATTTTATAGAGTTCAGATAGAAATGGCTCTGGAAGAGATGATGATGACAATGATAATGAAGGGATAGAACCTAGGGTTCCCAAGTTACACATCAGGCCTCCTTCCACAGTTCCACAGAGCACCACTAGTGCTCTTGGCAGAGTCATCTTGCAGCTGTTTTTGTTACTTTCAATGGAGTCACTAAAACACATGGTGTGTCTTTGACATTTGACTTGTTATGTCCTCTTGGCTTCTTGGAAGGCATTATTCTACTATATCCCTATTTATGAAAGTGACTTTTATACCAATGAATAACATATGAACAAAACAAAAAAAGTTGGAGACAAGGATAGAAAGAACCTGCTGCAAATATGTGCAATATATTATCATTGAAATGACCCAGCATTATTCAATAAGGGCCACCATCTGCTCCTTTCATTATTATCTTCCCTGACAAAAGCAACAGGAGGTGAAAAGAATGTTTCAATCTGAATCTATGGCTATGTATTTTCAGGAAAGCTTTGCAAAAATCACCTCCCTACCATCTTTACCATAATCTGACCTCCACATTCTGAAAAATTGAAGATGAGCATGATGGGACAATAAAAAGCATTATCATCTTTCCCTGGGAAGGTCATCGTGGTTTCATGGAAAAAGCACTAGATTACTAGTCCAAAGACCAAGGTTTGAGCCTCAGCATATCATGTATAACTGTATAAACCTAAACAAGTCAGTTTATTTCTCTAGGCCTTAGTTTTCTTATGGATACAATAGGGATGGTAATTCTGTGCTATGCACTACAGCAGAAAAGGTGCTTTATATACTATAAAGCTACATAAATATAATTTATTGTTTATTCTCTAAATAAAGTGATTACATCTCAAATCAAGACAATTATACAAACAACATAGCAAATTGACAGAAATAGGGATAGGGACTAGAAATTCTCATCTAAGTAGTATAAGAAATTCTTATATCAGAAAACTCCATCTACCAGTTCTGAGAGGTACCTTCTCTGCAATTTATACTCTTAGAGAGTTCCTTAATAGACTTAGAGGTTAAGTTATTTGCCCAGGGTCATAAAGCCAGTATGAACTTGAACCAATTCTTCCCGATTCCAATACCACCTCTCTAGATATTATGCTATGCTACCTTTAACTCTGTCTTGGCACTTAGAAAAGCCAATTGTCTACACTTCTCTGGCCAGGTTAGGCTAATTCAATAGATAATAAACCCTCAGTACCTTCCCTCTGAGATTACCTTCAATTTAACTTGTGTCTCCTTATATGTGCACAATTGTCTGTATGTTATCTCTCCCAATAGAATGAGAGTTTCTTAAAGGCAAGGACTATTTCTACCTTTGTATTCCCAGTGCTTAGCACAGTGCTTGGCACATTGTAGGTGCTTAATAATTTGTTTTTCTTTTCTTTTTTTTTTTAAATTTTACTGTTGCTGTTGCTATTACTATTCTTTGCATGGTGGAATATTTCAGAAGAATGATCTCAAGTTTAGGGGGTCAGGATTTAGTCCCAGCTCACCTTGACCATCCTCCCCCCACACTCCAGAAGATCCAGAGTCTCAAGCCCAGGAGCCTTGGGGATAACAGTCCAATACAGTACCATACCTCTAGCTAGCTGAGTGCCCTCTAGCCATCATCCTCTGAAGCAAATCCTGTGGGGAAATTCATACTCACAATTGCTCCTACAAGTGCTGTATACAGCTACAGTTACTAAAGACCCAAAAAAGGTACTCTCATCACTCAATATGTTGGTTCTGGTCAGCATTAGGAACTGATATGGTCTTATGATTAGTGATGACATTGGAGAAAAGACATTGATTGCTTTTTGTTATTTTGTTGTTCTGTCTACTCTTTCCAGCCCCATTTGATGTATTTTTTAGCAAAGATATTGGAGTACTTTGTCATTTCCTTCTCTAGCTCATTTTATAAATGAATAACATGGAGAAGTGACTTGCCTGAATCACACAACTGCTTAGTACCTGAAGTTGGATTTTGAACTCAGGAAGATGAGTATTCCTGACTCCAAAATTGGCGTTCTACCCACTGTACCATCTATCTGCCCATTTGTTAGATTACCCAATAATTAGATATCTTCTCAAGCAACAGAAAATTAATTATGAGAATTAAAGCATGCAATTTAGGAAGCTACCTTTTTATAAGACAATGTTAATATAACACTATTTTGCACATTAATATAACAATAAACTATCATTGTAGCAAAACAAAGAAATGTATTGGGTTGGCACTGATTAGTGCCCAAGTTACAAATATCCATTGCTCTTGCTTCTAGTAGCATCCTTCCCTAAGTATAATAACATAAAATAAAGTCGGGTAATATAATTCTTACTGGCAATGATTATGTTTTTCAACTTCATCATCAATTGTTCTCTATACCAACATATTTTGAGCATAGATTCTATAACAACTCAACTTTTGACCTGAGCCAATACCAAAATTTGAAAACAACTCTCTTGCCCCTCCTTCCAGTTAATGATGGCATGTCAAAAAAATGTCATAGTCCAACAACATAGACACCACTGCCCTCATGCTATCTAGTCTCTACCTAGTCTCTACCCATATCACCTCATCTGCTCTCTAACTTACATTAAAAATATAATGTCAATTAAATCAATCTCCGACTGAGCTCTATCTACCAAATAATTTATATGCCAGTAACTTTCCTTCTCCCTGACACTACTAAATACCTCAATGGAAATGTTAATTCAATCAACTGTTTTCAGCTGCTCCCAAAGTGGTGAGAGTTACAGTGGATACTTCCCTTCCCTTCCAGGCTATTTAAATGTTCTCATAATCAATATCCACCTTTGTGTCCACATATATACCAGTCTTGCATACCATCCCTCTAATATCAGCTGTAAATAATTCTTATTTAACTTATTCTACCCCAGGGTTACATAGCCCATATATGTCAAGTAAAGTAGTTTTTACCTTGAATTTATCCCGAGTATTTTCTTGTATATTAGAATATGATGATAACAGCATTAAAATGTTATATGTATTAAAAAGTTAGAATTTTTATATTAGAATTTTTATATTCTAACATATAAGAAAATATTAATATATTCTTATATTAGAATATTTTCTAATCAAAAGTCTTCTTGAAATAGTATGCTATCTTCAAAGCCTTACATACTGTTTCTAGCTCTCAAAACTTTTTACTCTGGCCTCCTCTGATGTGACCATTTTCTTGCTCTAGAGTATCAAAAGATTTTTTAATAGGTCTACTTTATGAGGGATCATACTTATCACTCACTGATCCTTCTAACTACCTATTTAGGTAACTTGGATCATTGCATACTGTGCTTATCAATGACCACTTTGTCAAGTACCCACTCCCAGATTGGGTAAAAGCTTTTCTGCTCATAATATACTAGTAAAAACATAGTTATTTGGAGTTAAATGAACATAAAAGCTTATACATACCAGCTTTATGAGAATGGTTAAATCCTATAGCCTCTGTGCACCTGTTTCTTTATAAGTAAAATGATCATGATGAAGGTATCATAACAATGACATTAATAAATATAACAAAAATAAGTAACCTGACCAAGTCTCAGGGTTTTAGTGAAGATAGCATTTTGTAAATTTTAATGTACAATATAGACATGTTATTTGTATAATAAAATTATTAAACTTACAGTTAGCAATTTATTCATCTGTCCAACTTGTGTGGGGTTTTTTTTAAAGATTTTAACCAGTTGGTTTTGCTGACTAAAAACTGTTTTTTATACAGTCTCTTCTTAAAACATTTTAAACATTTTGGACAAAGTTTTTAAATAAAACAACTTAGTCACAGTTTTGTTGATTCTGACTTCTTCCCCAAAAAAGAGTGAATTGAGCAAGATCAAGTCATTCAACTGAATCCTTTTGTTTCCTCTTTCCATGATCTGCACAAACTCAAAAACGACACTTTTCCTACAACCTTCAGTGAAGTACTTAGTACCTATCCATAGTGTTCCCCACATGCTCATTTAAGCCAGTTTCTCCCTCTCAAACTTTCTAGCTTTTTGAGTGGATCATAAAACTTCTTCTCAGTGTTTTAGTTCATATCTGTTACTTTATGAAGTTTAAAAACAAAAGGGCTGAGAAGGAAAATGAGACAGTGGAAAGATTGCCCACTTGTAAACTATTTGTTAACCTCAGAACTACTTTCCTCTTTAGCAAGAAGGCAGTTGATTATGTCTGTGGTTCCACATTTTCTCCCCTGTACAGGGTTGAATGGCTTCCACAAAGCAGCCTGGATGAGTTTCTGAGGCAGCAAGCCACTAAACTGAGGCTCCAAAGTTTCCTCCTATTTTTAGTACCACTTTAGATAGACTAGGACAGATCATTGCTGTTTTTTCTCCCCTCTCTAAAAAGTTCCCAAAGAGCTCCACTGCCCAGATGCCCTTATTCAAAAAAATATAATTGTCCTCTGGAGTCCACTGAAATAGACTAACCTTGAATTTGTACTTGTTTTTATACTTTGTTTTCCCTCCTTCAATGGGAAATTCATCAAGTTCAGGCAGTCAGTTTTCTGCCTCCTTTGTTTCTTCTTCAGTGTATCCAAAACAGTATTCTACTCATAGGTTATATTTATTTAACTGGATTTGGGTGTAGTTGATAAGACGCCCCAAGCCATCCTGACCGTGGATACAAACTTCATATCCAAACCAATCACGTAGAAATCCCAGTGACTGTTAATATGTCTTCAAAGGTTGGTGTTTCGTGTATACAGACTGGTTAACTTCCTGATTATTTTGGACCCATCTCTGCCCTTTACTTTGGTGACCCATATAATTTGTCTAGGGTTGTCTAGACAGTAACACGCCATACTGGAACCCCAGAATTTGGGAATATCATCCTACTTCTCGAACATCTTTTACCACATGATTTTAAATGGTTCCTTGTTTATTAACTAATGTAGGAATACCATTACCATTAAAAATTATAAAATAATAACAAAACAATGGGCAATATACTCAAAACAGATTGCAGGTCTACATCCTTTTTTAAAAATTATTGCATGTGTTCCCCCCTTATTTCCTTCTCATTCTTCACTGGCCACGATTCTAAGTTGTGGAAGTCTCAAGTCATAGTGCTTGCCAGCTTTGCCAAAAACAACCTAAACCTTATAATAAGAGATTATAGAAAGAAGAATGGAATCTTAAGAACAAAAAGAAAAGAAAACTTTAAAGAGGAAAAAAATAGAGAGAACTTGACAATTAATTAATTTAACTCCAAAAACTGATAGGACAACTGAATGGAGCAGTGGATAGTTCTGACCTGGAGTCAGGAAGACTCATCTTCATGAGTTCAATTCTAGCCTCAGACACTTATTAGCTGTGTGACCTCACTTTTAACACTGTTTACCTCATTTGCCTCATTTGTAAAATGGACTGAAGAAGAAAACAGCAAACTATTCCAATATCTTTGCCAAGAAAACCCCAAATGGGATCATGAATTAGTTGGATGTGATTGAAAAACAATTGAACAGCTGCAACAACCCAATACTATTATATTTCAAAGACAAATGAATGCAAATATTTATGCAAACTATAAATTCAAAGATTTAGAATCATAGGGGATGTTTAAAACCACTTATTTACAAGATTATAGAGTCAGTGTTAGAATTGATGTCAGAAAGGCTTACATGAGTTGATGCTGAGTGAAGTTAGCAGAACTAAGAGAACACTGTACAAAGTAACAAGATTATGTGATGATCAACTGTGAAAGACTTAGCTCCTTTCAATAATGTGGTGATTCAAGGCAATTCCAATAGACTTGGGATACAAAATGCCATCTGTATCCAGAGAGAAAATTGTGGAGACTGCATGTGGATTTAAGCATAATAATTTCACCTTTTTTGTTTGTTTTTTCTTTGTTTTGGTTTTTTCCCTTTTTGTCTGATTTTTCTTATACCAACCACATGACAAATGTGGGAATATATTTTTAAATGTAAGTTCTTTAAAGAAGCTTTCTTTTTATTGTCCTGAGAGAATAGTTATTGTTCCTGACTTTTAAAAATCCATCTGAATGAAATAAATTCTGCTCCAAATTATAAAAAAAGAAATGAAGTCAGAGGCCATTGAGATCAACCTATCATTTTATATATTGAGAATCAAAGAGGTTAAGAGACCTGTCTAAGATTATACATGTGGTAAGCATCAATAAGTTTTGAACTCAAGTCCCCTGACTGCAGAACCATTGCTCATTCCACTGCCTTTTAACCATAGGCATGCATAGAATAAGTGGACTGAATGTGCCAAAAGCCCTTTGGATTAGCATGACTATTAGCCCTTCACCTTTAAGGTGGGCCAGTCTTTTCAAGACATGCTCCTATCTTTGGTCCCAATACCGATATTTGGGCCAAACAAAAATGTTTACTTGCCCTTCCATCTGATAGCTTTTTGAATACTTTGAAACAATGATTGTACCTAAAGTCAGTTGCTCATTATTCTTTGAGACTAGAATCAAGATTCCTTAGTTTCTTTCCTGGGTCTCCTATTTTTTTAGTTACATTGTCATAGCCAAGTCAAAGGCTATTCTCAAATCCTTCTCTTATTTGTAGAATGAGAAGGTTGGACAAGATGACCTTTAAGATCACTGCCAATTCTAATAATCTGGAACTCCTTTATCTTCTATGGGCTTCAGATTTTTCATCTATAAAATAAGGAAGTGGGTCTAGATTAATGGTGTCAAATCCAAAGATAAAATGGGTCACACACTAAGAAAAACCACAAATGGACATTATGTTGCATTGGGGGAAGGTTATTTTTTTAAACACTTCTCAATTAAATTTTAATCTGCTTTGGGCTTAACTCAGAAGTTTCTTGGTCTGCAAGTGCTTCAGTGAATTTGATACCATTGGACCAGATGACTTCCAAGGTCCTTCCAGGTCTCAATCTTATAATCTTATGATCCTAGGATCCTTAGAATCCTTATGATCCTACTCATTTAAGGGAGTTAGGTCATATAGCTGATGGAAAGCTAAGGAAGTTTATTAGAATTCTATTTCAGGGACTGGGGGCTTGCATAGAAAGGAGGAGAAAGAAAGAGAAAGGGAGACAAAGAGACAGGCAGAGACAGAGAGAGGGAAGAAAGAGAATAGGGTGGTAGAAAATATCTAAGACATATTGATCCAAGCTTTCGTGATTGAATCCATAAGCTGCTAGAACTTAAAACCAAGGCTAAGGATGAGAAGAAATCTAGGAGGTATAGATCCAAAGCTGGTATAGAAAATACACACTTGGTCCTCAGTTTCACACAGAAGCCCTGAGTGAGAGAAGTTTGAAGCCTAAATCAAAGAAATACCTTGTTTCTCTAGAAGCCAAAAGGAAGTTAAAAAAAAAAAAAAGCTTGATTTGGATCCATAGGGTAGGATCAAAATACTTATTGTTTGTCGTTCACTCATGTCCAGCTCTTTGTGACATCATTTTGGATTTTCTTGCAAAAATGCTAAAATGGTTTGAAATTTCTTTTTCCAGCTCATTTTACAAATGAGGAAATGGAGGCAAACAGAATTGAGTGAATTACTCACCTAGGGTCATGTAGTAGTGTCTGAAGCCACATTTGAATTCATGAAAAGTAATCTTTCTGACTTTAGAACTGGCTCTCTGTCCCCTGTACCAACTAGCTGCCCTAGGATCAAGGTAGATTGGAACAAAAATAGGATTCAAATCCATGAGAATCAGAGTCAAACCAGGGTTGAAGGACTGGTGAAAAACCACAGGGACAACGCTGAGTTTCTGGAAAGGATTTTTAGTGCTTTAAAACCTGGGTCTGTATATGTGGTTTACCTCAAAAGAACAGAATCTGTTTGCTGCAATTCCCCTCACACTGTGCAAAAATTCAGTTGTACCTTTGACTAAGTGTATTAGACAACCAGGGATCATGTGGGGAACATGAAAAAATATAGGGAAAAGGAGATTAGGAGGAAAAAAAAGAATATAGGGAAAGTCTAGGATCCCAGTTTAGAGTCTACCTTTTTTTTTCATTTTTGGGACATAGCGACAAAAAACTAGCTAGAGATTACTTCATTTATGGAATGGACTGTTATACCACCACTATGTCGCAGACAGAAGCTGATGATGAGAGGGGATGGAGAATCAGCAGATTTTTAGTTACTCCTATTCATTCAACCTGAGGGTAAATATTTGCATATTTAGACACATAGCAAAACTGCCTGAACATTTCGATTTTTACCCAAATGCTTTGCTTTGTGTAAACACAACCTTTGCCACAAATGGGTTAGGAAACTTGCCAGGGTCAGATCAAAAATGAGTAGCCATTCTGGAATGAGAATCCCTCTGGTGTTCCATTTCTGGAAGGGTTTGTAGCCTGCTGAGCCAAGCTCTCCTTCTTGAGGGTCTATGTATATGGAATGTCTGAGTGGGTTAAAGGTTTTCAAGTGCCTAAAGACTATACATGAAGAGGCAATTTCACATGAGATAATTCAATCTGGGCTTTTACATGGATTCTAAAAGCAGAAGGACCCACATTTTCCCTCAGAAATGGCTCCCTCCCAATTGGTCAAAGGGTACTGTGGACATTTTTTTCTTTGCCATCACTTCTCAACATCCTCCACACTCTTCCCCCATTATAATCCCCCAATTCGCTTTTCAAAAGACTTAAGGTCAAGTAGAGAACAGGTGTTCTCATTCCCATTTTGTCACTGCCATGAGAGGTTTTTCTTTGGGAATGCCAGTCTAGCATACCAAGCACTCCTGAAGCTTTTGCTGTTTCTTAACTCTACTTATGTCGTCAATACTTTTAAAGGTATGATACAGACACATGCTTACACAAATGTGCCATCCTAAGACAGCTCCAAAAAATTGTTTCTAATCAGGAATCTGTTAAATTGGGCTTTTACAGTAAGATAGGATCCTTCTTAATTTCCCATCAAGAACATAAATCATTGATTTGGAGTTGGAATACTCTCATTTTTCAGTAAAGAAACTGAGGCCTCCAAAATTTAAATGACTTTTCCAGTGTCACACAGATTATATGTAGCAGAGATGAGTTTCAAATTCAGTTTTGACTTCAAAGTTGGCAATCTTTTGCATGGATGAGTTGCTCTTAATATCATGCATAATTCTACCATGTTTGTGATCATTAACTTCAAACTTCCATTTAAATAGAAAATCCTTCTTAGAGATACCCCCATTTCGTACCTGATTATACTACTTTGAGACTTCTCTACCATACCCCTGTATCAGGTACCCATTAAATCTTTTTCACTCCCCTAACCTTCCAATCCCCCTACTCCATGACTTGCTTTTCAGCTTCCTTTTATGTTCCATCTTCCCTAATTAGATTGTAAACTCCTTGAGAGCAAATAGCACTTAACCCAGTGCCTGGCATATAGGAGGCACTTAATAAATGTTTATTGACTATTGACTATCAACTTCCCCATAGGCCTTACATACAAACAACACTTTTTTCCTCAAAAAGGTTTTCAAACAAATAATTTTTACCCTTCTCAGGATCCTGTGCCAACCTCTTAGAATCATATAATGTTTTTCTTCTAAGTTGGGGGGAAGAGGAATAACTATAGATATCAAGTATGACATACACTCTCAGACTTCACCAGGTGCTAGTTTTCCTTGTCTCTATCTCTTTGTTATTAAGTGGACACCTAGGCAGAGAGATAATATGTATATGATAGAAGTTTTTTTTAAATAAAAATAAAAAAATAAGATTTTTTTTTTTGCTGAAGCAATTAGGGCTAAGTAACTTGCCCAAGGTCACATAGGTAGGAAGTGTTAAGTGTCTGAGGCCAGATTTGAACTCAGGTCCTCCTGATTTCAGGGTTGGTTCTCTATTCACTGCACCACCTAGCTTCTCCATATCAATAAGATTTAAATAAAAAAAAAAGAATCATAGGATGTAAGAGTTGGATCAGATCACAGAGGATCATTGAATCTAAGCTTCATTTTACAGAGAAAGAAACATCAATCCCTGTGGCCTAAGTGATCTGACCAAGATTACACAGAGCTGGGTCCCCAACTCCTAATTTCCAAGTCATTGCTTTCATTTAAATTAGACTTTTTTTCCTGGAGACTATTTTGCTTTGCAAATCTGATAACTGCTCCCCTTTTTCTTTTTTCTTTCTTTCCTTCTTCTTCTTCTGCTTCTTTTATTTTTGGTTCTATTCCAATTTCAAAAATTTACATTACAGCAAAGGTTTTTGAACAAGTTCCCTCAGGATTCAAAGCTCTTCATCTTGATCACAGCTGACACTACTCTTTTCAGTCTAAAATTTCTCATGTATGGATCTACCACAATTATTCTGATGTATATACTTGATCAGAACCACAAACATGCTTTGTGTAAGACTGGTGATGGAAGTGGAGCCAAGATGGCAGAATAGACAAAAACTTGCCCAACCTCTTCCCCTAACTGCTCCAAATTCCTTTAAATAATGAATGTAAATAAATTTTAGAGCATCAGAATACCCAAAAAGAATATTTTCTGGTTGAAGACAAATTAGAAGTTCAGCAGAAAAGGTCTGAACACCAAGGTGGGAATACTGGTGCAGCCCAAAACCCAGCCCAGACCGGGCTGACCTCTGAATTGACAACAGTACTGGTGGCTTCCAGACCTCCCAGTCCAGACACCAAAGAGGACCTGGAAGGTCAGGAGAGAGGTTGTGTGGCAATAGGGTTGGGAGTCTGCTGTGCAGTCCCAGTGCAGCACTGGTCAGCAGACACTAAATCTTACAGCCACAGTGGGGCGGGGACACACTTAACACCTCCAGCACAGAAAAGAGGGCTTGTGGTCAGATTCCTAGAAGGATTCCTGATAACAGCTGCACAAAACCCCTGAAGCTTGGGACAGTGCACCTTCCACCCTGGAAACAGATCCCTACTTTAACAAGGAATTACAATCAGAGTAATAGGCCAGGAAAATGAGCAGACAATAAAAAATATATTTCTGACCATTGAAAGTTATGGTGACAAGAAAGATCAAAACACACATTCAGAAGATAAGGAAGTCAAAACTCCTATACCCAAAACCTCCAAGAAAAATAAGAATTGGGCTCAGGCCATGAAAGAGCTCAAAAGGGACTCTGAAAATCTAGTAAGAGGGAGAAGAAAAATTAGGGAAATAATTGAGAGAGGTGTAAAAGGAAAAACAAAAAGTTAATGAGAAGAATGCCTTAAAAAAGCAAAATTGGTCAATTGGGAAAGGAGGTGCAAAAAGCTCACGGAGGAAGATAATTCCTTCAAAAATATAATTTAAAAAATGGCAGCTAATGACTTTATGAGAAACCAGATACAATAAAGCCAAATTTAAAAAAATGAAAAAGTAGAAAAAATGTGAACTACCTCATTGGAAAAACAACTGACCTGGAAAATAGAGCCAGGAGAGATAATTTAAAAATTATTGCTCTACCTAAAAGTCATGATCAAAAGAAGAGCCTGGACCTCATCTTCCAAGAAATTATCAAGGAAAACTGTCTTGATATTCTAGAACCAGAGGGTAAAATAGAAATTGAAAGAATCTACCAATCACCTCCTGAAAGAGATCCCCAAATAAAAGCTCCCAGGAATATTATAGCCAAATTTTGGAACTCCCAGATCAAAGAGAAAATATTGCAAGCATTCAGAAAGAAACAATTCAAGAATAGTGGAGCCACAGGCAAGATAACACAAGATCTAGCAGCTCCCACATTAAAGTACCAGAGGACTTGGAATATGATATTCCAGAGAGCAATGGAACTAGGATTACCACCAAGAATCACCTACCCAGCAAAATTGAGTATAATCCTTCAGAGGAAAAGGTGGTTATTCAATAAAACCAAGGATTTTCAAGCATTCATAATGAAAAGACCAGAGCTAAATGGAAAATTTGATTTTCAAATACAGGACTTTGGAGAAGCATAAAGAAATAATTAAGAAAGCGTAAGAAAGCTTAAGAAGCTTTGTCTGTTTATATTCCTACATGGGAGAATGATACTTGTAATTCATTAAAATGTTCTCATTATTATAGCAGTTAGAATGAGTGGATATATATATATGTGTGTGTGTGTGTGTGTGTGTGTGTGTGTGTGTGTGTTGTCTGTGTGTGTGTGTGTATATATATATATATATATATATATATATATATATATATAAATGGACAAAGGGCATGGGTATGAGTCAAATTTAAAGGAATAATATCTTTATTTTTAATGATGAAATTAAGCGATGAGAGAGGATCATACTGGAAGAAAGGGAAAGGGAGAAGTAGAAAGGTGCAAATTATCTGCCATAAAAAAAGAGGCAAGATAAAGCTTTTACAGTGGGGGGGAAGAGGGAGAGAAGAGGGGTAGTGAGTGAACCTTACTCATCAGAATTGGCTCAAATAGTTTAACAAAGACACTCAATAAGGATATAGAAATCTTCTTACCCTGAAGAAAAATGAGAGGGAAATGATATGTGTGAAGCAGAGAATAGTGACAAAAGAGGGGACTTATTGGGGAAGGGAGTGATCAGTAGCAAAACACTTTTGAGCAGGACAGGGTAAAAGGAGAAAAAAGAATAAATGAGAGAAATACAATTAGCAATAGTAATTGTAAAAAAAAAAATTCTCAAAGCAAGTTTCTTTGATGGAACATTATTCTCTAGAAAATGATGAGCAGGATGCTCTCAGGGGGAAAAAAAACCTGGAAAGTCCTCCATGAACAAAGTAAAATATAGTATATACAAAGTAATAGCTGTGTTCTGGGATGACCAGTTGTAAATGACTTTATTATTCTCAGTAGTACAATCATCCACACCTACTCTGAAGGACTTATGATGAAAAATCCTATCCATACACAGAGAAGGAACTGATAAGAGTCTGAATATAGATCAAAGCATTCTCTATTACTTTATCTCTCTCTTTATTTTTAATTTAATTTTTCTTGAGGGTTTTTATTTTCATTAGAGTGGAAGATCTATGTTTTCTTTCCAGTTTGACTTTTATATTAATGTTTTGAATAACTTCACACGTGGTTTCTTAATTAAGTGCATGGGGATAAAGGAGAGAACCTAGAACTCAAAAATCTTAAAAACATATGTAAAAAAATTGTTTTGAATGTAACTGGGGAAAATTATTAAATAAATAAATTTAAAGAGAAAAATAAATAAATAAACAAGCTAACAAACAAAAATACTGATTATGATGCCATAAGGAGAACCATGCAGCTAACTAAATGTATTCAGGTTATTTCTGCAGAGAAAGTCAAGAAAATGACCTTGAGCAAAATCACATATAAACATCACAAGAAAAATTTCTTTATGAAGTTTCCTCCCTCTCTAACTCTCCCCACAGCTATTTTTTTCTGCTTTGAAATTTTAATTACCCCTTCTGTCCAAAGTAGCTCTAAGTTAACACAATGCTCTGCAGATAAGTAGTTTGTTTTGTTTTGTCCTTGTCAGGGCAGCCAAATTGGTAAATGAAAGAAGGTATATTATTGTTCCTGACTAGGGAGAGAGGAGAGGAGATCTAGGAAGCATCAGTCCTCTATTGCCATTCAGATGCCTTTCACATCCCTCCCTTTTTATCTGTTTTTTTCCCACCTTCCTTAACCTGTGGGTGATAGAAAGGTTGATTGATGATGGTCCCTTGCTGCATCCTCAGGTCTGAGTTAAAACTGACACTTCTTCAACTAGGCTAAGGTATTTAAATTCTAGAAGTGAGACATTCAAGGAAAGAAAATTCTGAATTAAATACCACCTTGCAAAACTTACCTACAAATGGAAAGGGTATAAACTTTTATATTAGCATCCACTATATGCCAAAAATTGTGTTAAGTGCTTTTTATAATCTTATCTCATTTGATTCTCACACCAATCCTGTGAGGTAGATGCTATTATGATCCTTGTTTATAGTTGAAAAAACTGAAGCAAACAAAAGTTAATTGGCTTGCCCAGGGCCCCACAGCCAGTACGAGTCTGAGGTCAGATTTGATCTCATATCCTTAACTCCAGTCCCAGCTCTCTATCCATGCAATACCAGCTGCCTTACAAGTGATCATTACTTCCCCACCAGACACACTGTCTCTCATACATAAAAACACAAAGTAAATATATGTGAGGTTTTTGAGGATAATAGAAAGAGCTGTTTACTCTCAATAGCAAAGACTTACTAAAGGGAGAGAGCATGATGTTATGAAAATATGAGAGTTCAATTAACCATCACTGATTACCATAAAACTCAGGGTAGATTATTGTTGCTTGGGAAATGGAGAAGAAAAATCTCAAAAATGAGTGAAAGTTGGCAAGAGTATCAATAAATTATGCCTCATAGGTTTGCAGAAAAATCTTTATGAAAAAATGCAGAGTTAAAAAAGGAGTAAAATCAAAACAAAAGGGAATGAATGAGAAAGACCCCTGAAGAAATCTTATAACATTTTTTGCCCCCTAATATTTGCCTTTCAGTAAATATCCATAGTTCCTATGCAATTATGAAAGAAAACAAATTCTAGAGTTAATTATGCATATATCCATAAAAAAACTTTTAAAATATTAATTTAAAAGTATGTATGCAAAAAAATACCTAAAAGTTCATGGATTGGAAATCATGTTAGAGTTTGTAGACTATTTCAGTAGAATAATTTGGTTATATATCAAATATCCCTCAGATCCCCTTGATAAAGTTATTGTACCTTTTGGGGGTAGGCATACCCTGGTTTAGAAACACACATTGTAGGGGAAGTAAAATATAAATTGTAATGTCTAGGTGATCATTAACCTATTAATTCATTTACCCACTCAACAAAAAATTATTCAGTGCCAAATATTCTAGGTGATTTAGAGAATACAAAGAAAATGAGGCTGATATTAATTATAATATTAATAGCTCACATTCATATAGTGCTTTAAGGTTTACAAAAAACATTATATATATTATTTCATTTGATCCTCATAAGAATCCTGTGAAGTAAGAGCTATTATTATCCCAATTTTACAGATGAGGAAACAGGGAAAGAAAGGTTAATTGACTTGTTTAGGATCAGACAGCTGGTAAATGTCTAAGGACTGAAACTCAGGTCTGCCTGCCTCCAAGACTAGTACTCTGCTATGCAACCCAAGTGACTTACAAAAAAAAAAATGAATGAGACAAGGTTTCTCTATAAAAGAATCTCAGAGGTTGAGTATTTGAATATAATAATGCTAATTTTAACTGCTGGTAATTCACTGAAGAATGAACATCAATATGAGGTCTCAAAAACAACAAAGGAACAAAAATTTGAAAAAAAAACCACAAGTCTAAAATCTGTAGCAATTTTGTAAAAAAAAAAAAAAAACAAAAAAAAAACATTGATTATTAACCATTTTGAATATCAACAAAATTGATAAACTTGCTTTGTAATTCTTAGCATCAAATAACTAAAATTCCCAGGCACATAGATCTTAGGACCCAAGATGTCATTTATTCCAATTCTTCAACTTATGTTACAGATTAAGAAACAAAGGGCCAGAGAAATGACGTAACTTTTCCCACAGAATGTAAGTAGAAGGATAGAGATTCAAACCCAACTTAAATGACCCCAAACCCAGTGTTCATTCCAATATTTTACACTGCCTCCCACCAGACTGTGGGCATAATTCCCTTCTCTCCTATTTTATGGTAAAAGTATTCAAGAGAGGAGGGAAATTTTGCAAACAAATATGACAAAATGCCAAGCATTGTTTTCTCAAAAGCTAATGTCTTAAGCAGAATTTCAGACATAGTCTTGGAGGCCAAAAGTATGTAATTTGAGTATTCTACATTGTCCACATAAAATAGGGCCAAATGGGATTATAATAAAAAATTAGGTCAATACAGTTTACAACAGCTCATCAACTACAGAGTTAAGTTGTATGATCAGGGCTAAGCAAGACTTGAGTTCATATCTGATTTCAGATACTTACTAGCTATGTGATTCTAGGGAAGTCATTGAACATTTGTTTGCCTTGATGGCAAACCATTCCTTATAAAAGAAAACCCCCTACAGGGCATGAAGAGTTGGACATGACTAAATGACTGAACAATAACAACAGACACTCAATAGCTGTGTGACCCTGGCCAAGTCATTTAATATATTTGCCTCAGCTTTCTCAACTATAAAATGGGGTTAATAATAGGATCTGCTTCACAAGTGTTTTGTGAGGATCAAGTGAGATAATATTTGTAAAGCATTTAGAACAGTGCCTGGTACTTATAATAGGTGCTTAATAATGATATGATCTAACCAAGATCACATCACTAGAAAATCATATCACTTAGAATGTGGGAGAGCCAAGAAAAAAACCTGAGATCTCTTAATTCTTCTCAATTCAGTGTTCTCCACTGTACTGACTCAGTTAGCATTACCTCCTCCCAAATTTAATCTTTAACTTATAAAAAAATTTCAAAAATCAGACAGCAAAGAGTTCCAAAAGGGCAACATGTGGCAAACATCTTCTAGAAGTCAATCAAGGTATTATTACTCAAACGCACATCTTGGTAAGAAAATGTATCCAAACAGGAATCATAACAGGGGCTATTAACTAAAATGTACCAGAGAATGAAAAGCTGTGAAGTTTCTAAACTCCAGTATCCTTTATTTAAATCATTTTTGGTTAAAGGGCAAAGAAAGCAACTACAAAGTTGGGGTTTTTACTTAGGACCCTTTGGGATTCTTCCATAGTTTATGTGGAACAGTTGGGATCAGGGTATGAACTAAGGAAAACAAATAGGGAAGGCAAGTCAGTGGGAACTTGACTGGAGGTTCAGAATGAGCCTGCTAAGGGGAATTTGTCCTGTTTTTAAGAGATCTGACGCCTGGCACTGCCGAGGTTTGGTTTGGAAAGGAAAAGGAAGGGAAGGAAAAGAGTGATGGTCCAGCACATCAAAGGGCAGCCAGAACCCTGTGAGGTAATTACAGATATCAATCACTCACATCTCACTGTTAGAGCAGTCTGAGATTACATCTGCTCATGAGCAAAACAGCAACTAGAGAAGTGCTCTTAACTATACCCAAAGCACATTGGGACACATTTCAATTCGTCCTTTCTCTAAGTCCCTGAGGAAGCCTCCTGAGTAGAGAATGGTATCTTTGGGTCCTAGCCCATAGTGCTGAAGAGTAGAATCACAGAAGCTTAAATCTAGGGGCCTTACAAGATATGTATGTAGTTCAGCCTTCTATTTTTTATAGGCATGGGAAACTGAGGCACAGAGGGCCGTACCTTGCCCCAGGTCTTCGGACTCCAAATCCAGCATTCTTCCCAATCCCTGATGGGGCCTTTGCTGAACAGACAAAGCCTGTGTTAATCTCAGGTTCAGTTGCCCATCTTGGGTTATTCCCTACATCCCTAGCAGCACCAAGAATATTATTGCCTTTTACATATGGTAGGAATTTAACAAATGTTTGTAGAAATAGAGTTGAATGTCAGATTCTCAAAATGATGGATCTGACTTTAAATCTTTAAGGGGAAGAAAATGAGAATGGAGCTTATTATTCTTCTGGGATTTACTGATGAATGGCAACTGTCCAAAGGTTTATTATTGAAAGGGTCAGAGGATTCAGAAAGTCCCTTGAGGCTTGCCAAATTCTTATCATGAACATTCAGAAAGCCCCTGAAATGGTTCCAGTATTCCTAAGGAATGAGCAATAAGGTGTACAAAATGACCATCCTGAAAAAAAATTCTTTTTCAGATAATCCCCAGACCACGTAAAGACAGCTTCTCAAATTTCCATTCAACTCTGCCTCTGGTTTCTTTATTCCACTCTGGCCATGAGTAGATCTAAGTAGTCCCTAAGAGGCCATTCCTTATAGAGATAAAAGGATCAAAACCGATCTAAAGGCCCCCTTTCACCTTTGCTATTGCTGTTCTTTATCCATCAAGTTTTCCTCTCTAGCCAATCTCTCTTGTCAAGCTTCTCTTACTCCTCAAGTCTCCATGATTTCCTAGGCTTTCTCACTAATGAACAAAGAAAAGAGCAATTCTGTCTCTTCTCTCTGACAAATGCTACTGATCAAAAGTATAGGTGCCATGCTATATGATACATCTCTGAAACTAACAGAGTTTTCTTAGAAGACTTTTTGAACCCATTAGTACACTCAAGATGGAAGGTTTTGGAAAACCAAGTATCCATCAATGGCCAAATTCAGGCATATCTTCCTGCACTGAGATTAAATTTTCTTTGTAAAAGTTCTGGTTTATTTAGTTCAAGAATTCTTAATATTGGGTTTGTGAATTTTTAAAAGTTAATTTTAATAGCTACATTTCAAAAAATAGTTGGTCTCCTTTTATTCTAGACCTGGATACTCCCAAATGCTTTTGGGAGTAACTTTGTTTTTATTGAATCAAGCCCTGTCTAATGACCAATTTCCAACAATGTACTGGTCTTTCTAAGAACTAAGCATCTTGATAGCTTTTCCTAATATTTCCACTGAGTGTGGCACCTTTTACAAGGGATGCTTATAAAAATCTAGAAAAACCAAAAGGCAGCAAAATCCTACATTCACTTCCAATGAAGGGAGATGATGGAAATAGAGAAAAGGAAAAAAGTCAGAGACTGATTCAAATACAGATCCTTTTTACTTAAGGAGTCACACAGCTTGCTGTGATCTAAAGGGTCCTAGACAGAACCCTAGATAGTCTTTCCTTTCACCCTGTTCTGGTTCTTTTGGGTTATAGCATTACCTCCAGAAAATTTTCATTTAAATTTAGTTATAGTGTCCTTGAAGATTGACTTATTTGTTTATCACTCCATTATCTTGAGGAATAGGTAGATAAACAATAAATACAGCACTGGGGTCTGTAATTAGGAAGCCTTGAATTTGAAATTGACCTCAGTCACTTATTAGTTGTATGACCTTAGGCAAGTCACTTAACTTGTTTGCCTTATTTTACTCATCTATAAAATAGGAATAATAATATGATCCACTTCCCAGAGTTGTTGTGAGGATTGAGATAATATTTATAAAGTACTTAGCACAGTGTGTGGCATGTAGTAAAAAAACTACATAAAAATTATTATTATTTTCTTTTTTTAGATTCATTAAAGAAAATGGGACAAATAAATCTGATCAAGGGGAAAGTGAGAGAAAATACAAATCATGAGGTCTTATTGAGGTTTATAGGTCTATAGGAATCACTACAAGGTAGAGATTCTTAATTCTAGGGCCTGAAAACATTTTTTTTTTACAAAATATGATGATAACTATTTCAATGTACTTGCTTTTATCTATAATTCTATGCAATTTATTTTATGCATTTAAGAACATTTTTCTGAGAAGGGGATCTGTTGGTTTCACCAGACTGCAAAAATGAGATCTTCGACACACAAAAGCTTAAGGATCCCTTTTCTGCCTCATCTAGACTATCAGTATAGACATGCTCCTAACTCACAATTCTCTAAGGTATACTCTTGGAGAATGTGTTCAAATAGGATCTTGGATTACTTTTCTCCTTTTGGAAATGGAAAGCTACATCAATCAATCAATCAACAAGTACTTTTAAAAAGTGCCTTCTCTATGTTAATCATTGAGATAGATCTTGGAGATACAAAGACTGATTTCAACATTTATTATGGATGACTCCAGTAATACCAAAAAACAAATCCTTGCTTTTAGTTCTTTCAAAGTACCACAAAGTGAGACAAAAAAGGGTGTTTTAGGGGCAAGTTTAAATCTGCACTGCTCATCTGCAGTGTCATGTCTTGAAAAAAGGGACAATATTAGCACACACCTGCTAAGTAACAGGCCAGGGAATATGTCCTAAAAAAATAAGACTACAATTTTGCCATTGATGACTACAACACTTAATCATTGCTTGTTGGGCATTTCCTTTTGGCTGGATGCCTTCTGGAAGGTCCTGATCCATTCATATTAATAGTTTATTACAACTTAATAAATACTGAGAAAGATACTCTCGTTTTCAGGACCACCTTCCTTAAATATGGAAACTCTGGGGAAAACTTTAGATAAAGTTTTACAAACCAGATGTCTGCAAACCAAAATGTCTCATCATAAGTATAGTCCCCATAGTGAATTATATAGGTCAAATTCATGGAGGACTTAGGTTCTGGAAGAATATTTTTGGCAGTTTGGAAGAAGACACATGACTCACAGTATTTATAAGGAACAAGCTGCCCATTTTCCTCTGACTAGCCCTAGATTACCCAAGAGAATTCCAGAATCAACTTGCAAATGGAGGAGAATCAAAGAGCAAAACCCAACAAATGTACTGGAACAGCTCCACAGGATTTTGGGGGAAAGCAAAAGCAGGAGCTATTTCTGAATGTCATGGGGCAACAGACATTCACAATGGTGGAAATTATGGGTCAATCTTTGCTACTATCACAACCACTCTGTAACCTTTTCTTCTTCCCCCATTCAGAAATCAACTTCTTAGAGAAAATGCTTCATGTAAAAGGATTTCTTCCTCCTCCCTCATAAGACAATGAAGAGATCTAGATGAATCTGTCTCATCTTTCTAAACCTTAGAGTAGTGAAGTTCTTGGTTTCTAATTCTTTTTACAAAAGCTACAAAAGAAAATGTAGGATAAACTATACATCATGTGCTTATTTTTCCTAAAGTTTTGAGAGCATAAAATAAATAATAGTGTCAAACATACAATGTAGATCTGGATTCAGCAGACCTGGGTTCAAACCTTGGCTCTTTTCCCTACTACCTGTGTGACTTTGGAAGGATGTTAGATAACATAAGATTCCTTCCAACCCTAACTCTGAAGTTAAAAGTATTTTACTAGTATTGTTAATAAAGAACATATCTAGTTAATATTATTGTTCTGTAAGAAACAATAAGCAGGATGATTTCAGAGAGGCCTGGGGAGACTTGCATGAACTGATGCTAAGTGAAATGAGCAGGAGCCAAGATATCATTGTACACAGCAACAAGATTATAAGATGATCAATTCTGATGAATATGTCTCTCTTCAACAATGAGATGATTCAGGTCAGTTCTAATGGTCTTATGATGAAGAGAACAATCTATACCCAGAGAGAGGACTGTGGGAGCTGAGTGTGGCTCACAACATAGCATTTTCACTCTTATTGTTGTTATTTGTTTGCATTTTATTTTCTTTCTCATTTTTTCTGGTTTGATTTGATCTTTTTTTGTGCAGCAAGATAATTGTATAAATATGTATACATATATTGAATTTAACGTATATTTCTACCATGTTTAACATATATTGGACTATCTGCCATCTAGGAGAGGGGCTGGGGATAAGAGGTAGGAAAATTGGAACACAAGGTTTTGCAAGGGTTAATGTTGAAGAATTAATCATGCATATGTTTTGAAAAGTAAAAAGCTTTAATAAAGAAAACAAAACAAAAAAAGAATATATACAATTACAACTAAAAAGCAATTCTTCAATGTAATGAAAAATCTAACTTCACCTGCTAACTTACCAATTTTAAGCAATGTCCTACTCAGCAAAATCACAGTCAAATAAAAATAATTTAGGCAATCTACTGTAATTAATTGCAATAGGTCTAGTTGCCTCATGACGTCAACAGGACACTCCACTTGCAAGGGCATCTCTGGCCCATTGTGCCACAGACCTAAATCCTGCTCATCTTCACTCACTTTTCTCAGGATTCCGACCTCCTGGTGACAGTTGCCATGTCTAGGCAGGAAGGGAAATGGGTGAGGCCCACTTAGAAGTTATATAACCTTCTGTTTTTAAGAACGAAATAAAAATAGGAATGTGTATTTTAGGAAAGAACTGGCTAGGAGAATTATGTAAAAAAAAAAAAAAACTTTCTGGAAAGCCCAGGATAACCATGAAAGTGGACTTCTCACTGTGCCTCACTAGAAAGATGGTTTGCCAAGATTTAGTCAAAGAACAAAGACTAACAAGAAAGTGGAAGTTTAAAGTATAGGAAAACAGATAGAGGAGATAGTTTTACCCCATACTACAAAGCCGTGGTCATTCACTGATTCATCTGTGTATTGAGGGTAGGTGGCTGAATTTGGTGTTGGAAACTCTCCTGATGGATAAATGTGTGTAGGCACATATATTTGGCAATGCTACAACAACCACCAGACAGCACACTAGGCTGGGAGTTGGGAAACCTCTGCTTTAATCCCAATTAAAACACTGACTTTCTTAAGCTTGTGGTCATTTTTGGATTGAATTGACAAGATATCCTGGCATCGTCCACACACAGCCTGAAGTTAAAACCTTCAAACTGTGTCTATACGATATAAATACAACCAATTAAAAAGTGAAAACATACTATCAATTAACTGGTTGTTTTCTTTATATGGTGCCAAATAACCATTTTGATTTTTTTTTCAAAACTGGATTGATTTTTATTTTGATTAACTCAACTGAATCAATCTGTTGATTGTTGAGGTATAAATACTATCTCAGTTTCCTCAACTGTAAGATGTGGAAATGCAGGAAGATTAGTAAAATAACCTCTGCGAAGTACTTGGAACCCTTGGGGAAACTAAGCTTTGTGAAATGTAGATATTCTATCCAAAGAATTGTTCTACCAAGTCCAATTTCATTTTTAGTGTTTTGTCAAATGTTGAATTTATTTTCATCAATTTTATAAACAAAAAAAGAAGTTATGACCTTTAAGGAGACACAAATATTTACAGAGGATGCAAACTCTTAGATGCTTAGATGCTAAACTCCTAGAAAACTGGTATTTTGTGATACACAGTTCAAAAAGGTTTGTGGTCTGCTCACTCGGTTCCACTTGTGTCAGTGGTGCCCCAATGCTACTCTCCTCTTCCTGGTCTTTACTTTACTCCATGCCACATATAATCTTTATAAGAAAAGAAGTCACCAAATGCTCAATCTCTTGTAAGAGGTCAAGAAGAAGCCTGTCCATTTTGCTAGTTTTGCATTGTATACCATAAAATGGATTTTATAAAAGGGGGGAAATGTCAAAATCTTTTTTCTGATGAAAGGAAGTTAGATGTATACATCTTCTGCTGTTGAGATTAACTCAAAAAAAGCAAGCCACGTTTTTAAAAAATCCTTCAGCTCCACACTCAAAGCTTTCTTTCATCCATCTCCTTTAGCAAGTCATCCTTAAGAAGATGATAGAAGGATGCTAAGGATGTTTTATCCTAAAAATCTGACCTTTCTCCATGACTCCCATTTCTGTGACTCCAAAGAAGCTACTAAGTCTTAAAGAATCCAAGGGATCATCCTGGAATTAACTATCTTCTCATCTAAAACACTAAGGCTCATAGTTTCAAAACTCTATTGCCAGGATTGTTTATTTAGTCATTCCCTAGAAAAAGAGGAAAGAAGAAATCTTTCTGTCCTAGGTGATTATGTATATGAGAGAGATAAACTAGGGGAAGCAGCAACGAACTCATTTACTTCAAGTGTCGCCACATTAATATCAAAACATGTATGACTTTTAGAAAAAAAAAATTAATTCAAACAACATTTTATTAAATATCTTCTGTGCACTGTGCTAGGCACTAGGAGATCATACAAAGATAAAAGGAGATAAAAGGAACTTATATTTACATAATGATACTGGATCATTAGTAGAGAGATTAAGAGTCAGCATTGCCTAGTAAAGAAAGGGCTAGCCTTGGAATCAGGAACTCTCAGGGTCAAGTCCCACTCTTGAAATACTAGTCGCATTCATGGGCAAGTGGCTTAACTTCTCAGTGTCCCAGGCAATTCCCCAAGACCATAAGTTTCAGACAAATGGCCAATGTGCATATTTTACTAGCACAGATGAAATCTCGGGTACAAGCAAAAAAAGAAAAGATTATGAGGATGATAGTAAAGGGCCCAGAAGAGTGCTAAGTGAAATCTGAGGAAGGAGAGATTCCAGCTGGAGCTACAGGGAAGACTGTGGGAAGGCAGTGACACTTGAGCTAGCTTAAAAGAAAGGAAAGTATTTCAACTAGGGGTAGAGTTAAGGAGAGGGGAGATGGGCTCATGCTTAGCATTATGGGGTATAAGGCATACAGTAGGTGCTTAGTAAACACTTGTCAATTTAAGTTGATATGCACAAGAGAAAATAATCTAATATAGTATTGTGTTGTTATATATTGTATGATTACAATTAATCATCCTATAGTCAAAAGAAAGAATAGTAGTATACTGGAAGAACCACTGAAGTAAGAATCAGAAGGCTGAGTGGACTCAGCCACTAACTAGGCATGTAACTTTGGGGAAAGAATTTAATTTCTCATATTTGTAAATCATTAGATCTGGAAACCAGCTTTGAAATTCAACACTCTCAGAATTATAGAATTTTACAATTCAAATGAGACTTCGGTCAGTCAATAAGCATTTGTTATAGGAACTATACTAAACACTGGAATCATAAGTTTAGAACTGGAAAAGACCTTAAGAATCATCTAATGAACATTTTTCATTTTTGCCAATGAGAAAATAAAGGCCAGGGGAAAAAAAAGATGAAATGGTTCATCTACGGTCACAAACTTGCACTTAGCAGAACCAGAATTTGAACATGGCTCCTCTGACTCTCCTTGCTGAAACAACTGCCAGTTTTAATGGTCACCCTCCAAAAATCAGCTTTGATGTATGAATCTCTCTGCCCTTTGAACTGCTCCTGTTCTGCTACCTAGACTTGCTCATGACCCTTTAATAACTTGGACAGCCCAACACCAGAGTTGCCCACGCCCATCTGTCTGCATCCTGGTGACTCAGATTGTAAGTGAATAAGGATGGATTCTTAGCTCCTAGCTCTTCAGTCCAGACTTAACGGTTGTAGGAAGGGAAAAAGAACTTCTACTTTAAGCAGTTTGTAATGATGTCATCTAGGGCATGGTAATGCTGTCATACAGCTGATGTAAAGTGCAGGGAAGGCCAAATGCCTCACAACACCTCATAGGATACCAATATGGAAGTTGAAATCACCAGGAATGATGACAGAGAACAAGACAGAGACAAGGAGGGACATAATCTGGGTGCAGACTTCTAGAAAGGTAGATGTAAGATCAGGGGCTATAGATGACAGTAACAATAACTTCATAATCATAGAAACTTAGAAAGGGAACATAAAAGAACCTAGTTCAAGGAAGAACACCTTTTACAATGCTCCTAACAGATGTTCACCAAAATAAATCCCAGTTTTGATACTTACTAGCTAGGAGATCATTTAACCTTTCAGACTCAACTGCTTTGCTTGTAAAGGGTCTGCTCCTGAAGTGGAAAAATCATTGTAAGGATCAATTATAATATAAATCAAATTATTTGTAAATCAAAAAGTACTATATTAAACTAAGAAATCATTAACGGTATGAAGACTCCCACTGATCACCTAACAAAGGGGTTCATTCCATGTTGGATAATTCTATGATATATTAAGACATATTCATAAGAAGTGACTTTAATGTTAAGTCGTTTTTCAGTTATATCCAACCCCATTTGGGGTTTCTTGGCAAAGATATTAGAATGGTTTGCCATTTTCATTTCTGTTCATTTTATAGACAAAGAAGCTAAGACAAACATGGTTAAAATTTGTCAGAGAGACACAGCTAGGAAGTGTCTAAGGCTGGGTTTGAACTCAGGAAGAGAAATCCTTCTGACTCCAGGCCCAACCCTCTATCCACTGTACCACCCAGGTTTCCCAATAAGTGACTACATGTAGTCATCTTTAAATGAAATCTATTCAATCCAATAACCACTAATGAAAACCAAGTAGCTCTTATTGTTTGAATTGTACATGTATTCTGTGTCTAATTCATCCTACATAAATTGTATTTTCCCAGGGAAAGAAAAAAAAATTCTGCTTAGTGACATGTGTCAATATCTTAGAACTTCCCTCCCTGATGAGAAATTTTTCCTGTTCAAGTTAATCTATTTTGCCTGATCTACAAAACACTATTCAGTGGTGCCAAGAAGAAGAGAAGGAATTACACTGTCTGGAGTGTAAGAGATAAGAAAATGTGGATCGACTTTTCTTCCCATCCCCCACCTTCTAATCTGTATCAGAAAAAATGCCTTGGTATTCAATCAAGTATGTATACTTTTTGGAACTGCAGTCTATAGTAATCCCATAAACATAACTCAGCACTTAATTTTCAATGAAAAATGCCAATACATAAGCTTTGTGTTAGAAGACTGTTTCCTCTCCTTATTCATTATCTTACACTCTGAATTTTTGAGCATGTATTCCAATTTTGATTATTGGAGAAAGGGCATTGCTAATGGACCCATCCCAGGAAAAGTGTTTATTCATCTTTCTACTAAGCCAAGGAAAGTTTCTATGGTGGAAAAAAGTGCTTCACTATCCTACCAAGTCATAATGGGAAGATTATAAATAGAAATAAACCATTTCTACATGTTTATACATCTACATTTAACTCCCAGGGCTCCACAATCCCCAAAGAATATAGATCCATTTTCTTCATCTTATAAAATTTACTCAGGAAAAATATTATTTTCTGCTGTTCCTCAAATAATCTTCCCTATAATAAAAACAAAAACAGATAACTGACTTTATAAGAAAATATGACATCTCAGCTATTTTAGGCTAAAAAGCCTAAAGGGGTCATACGATATTATCCAGCCCCATCTTCTCTTTTTACAGATAATGAAATAAGGCCCAGAAAAGGGAAATAACCACCAAGATCACATAGCTGGGCCCACAACTAGAAGCTAAGATCAATAGCAGATAGTTTAGATTTGTAGGACTTATCCAGGATCACTGGCTTTTTCTAAGGGTCTATAATTTCTTCATAGCTAGTGGTTGATTTGAACACCTTACAAGAACTAAGACAGGCATAGGTCTAGGGGAAGGGACACTGTATAATTGTGTTTTGGAAGTGGATTGCCTCCACAGATACCCATAGAAGGTTGGTATACCATAAAAGGTATGGAATCTTACCAGCAATCGTTAAGTTAGAGAATATCTATGGACTGTAACAAAGGTAATATAGGAAGGATTTTCAGTGTGTCTGAAAAAGCTTGTTTTTCTACATAGGATCAGGGAGACCAAGGATTCAGAAACGGTTGCAAGATGCCACAAAAGTACTTGAACCATGAGACCAATGACCAGGCTGAAAGATAATACTGTGGGAATGCAAAGTAAGGATATCATTTATCCAGCGTTTCCTGGTACAGAGTAGCATACTACAGTCAAAAAAGAATGACATCTTGGTATAATGTGCAGGAATGAGATCTTATTTAGCTGGAGATTAAAATATAGCCACTGTCAAGCATAGAAATGTTTCAGAAGGAATCTGGTAAACCCATCTTTCTTTCCTCTTAGGTCTCCCTAAAATGGGGTGGGCTACCTAGTTACAAATTTCCCTTTTCCCCAAATTTCACTGTACCATGAATGTCTTCTACGATTTAGTGCATATGCCTTAGACTTATCTTTTTAAAAAAGACAGGAAAAATTACACAGGGACATAAGAAAGAGAAGCATAGAGATTCAGTGTATGCCATAAAATGAGCTCAGTTCCCTCTCATCCATGAGCAATTTCCCGAGAGCTTTATATTCTAAAGTCATCAACAGATAGAACTGCTGACCACTAGAAAGTCAGAGACACAAACTTAAGAGGAGACTTCGAAACATACATACACAGTATATTCATGGAGACCTTTCAGGAGATAAGAACACCTCATCAAAACAGCAGATAAGCCCTTAGTTAAGAGAAGAAGGGAGAAGATGCAAATTTTTTGCCTCACTCATCCAGGAAAGAAACCTATAGATTGCCATTTGTACTTCCCCAAAGAGCAGAAAGATTAGGAAGGCAAATAGTCATAATGTGAAGATCTAGCCTGAACCAACTTTTTCTTCATTCAATTGTCCATTCAACCCATTATTTTTATTTCCATTTTTTTGGAGAGGTCCTAAGAAAAGGTGGAACTCACTCAAGTAAGTGGAGAGTTGCTTGAAACTTTAGTAAATACTACATAAGTGGAGTGGGGTGGGGAGAGAATTTTACATCTAGGATTATATTATAAATTACAGTGAACATGTAGGTCAATGAGGTAAATAGGGCTAACCACAGGAGAGAACTATCTTGAATTTTTAAAAATTTAAGTTTTATGTCAGATGAGATAAAACTTATTCTATATTTTATGTACAGTTATCTTAAATGTCATTTTAGAACCAAGAACCACAGTAGGGAAAGATGTGAGCTAAATTCTGTTCTCAGTGAAAACCCTTTATGGGAGTATAAGCCAATGAGATTATTATTAGAAAGAAGTCCCAAGAATGACCCGGTCCATCTGTTAGAAAAAAAAATGGTTTTAAAGACTCCATTGACAGGTGGGTTACAATAGACACACAATACCAATTCTTAATACTGGGATTTTCCCAAGTCATTTGGAGGTACCTTGAGCAAAGAACAGTCTTAAATGGCTTAAGTGGGATTTAGACCTGCATTACTTCCTGAATTTCTGGTACAGTCTTACAGAGATACAGGGGTATAGGATAGAATACATCAAGCACAGTCAGCTCCTCAAGGTCTTGTAGAATGTAGAGTATGGACTTTTCAGAAGGCTGGATGCCCTGGAGTATGGGAATTGGAATCAAAGGACCTACATTTGAATCCCTACTCTCCTCATTAACTTTGTAGTCTTTGGAAAGTTATTTAGCTTCAGCTTCCTCATTTGTAAAATAGGGGCATTGAATTAAAATCAGAGGTATTTAACTCATGGTCCTCAGTGATATGCAAAACTCTTGAGTGATGGTGAATCAGATTAAAATGTAATTGGGAAATATATAGCAAGTTAAATAAAAGTATGACACAAAATACATAATACTAATTTATGATTTTATAAGTTAATATATGAGCATCAGGGGAAAACTTCTGAACTGGTCACCACTGGACTAGATAATCTTTAAGGTCCCTGTTACAAATGCTATGCTAATCATCTGAAGACAAAACTGTGGATTTAGTTGGCATTGAACTAGGAAGAAAAAATCAATCCCACAAGTTCAAGAATTCTTAGCTTATTATTATCACCAGTTACAGTACAGATTTAATTTAAAGTTAATTTTTTTCCTCAGAACAAATCCTGTTCTATATCCTTCTCTATATTAGGTTTTCAGACTTACATGCCAAATGATTTTAGGAGCAAGAATTGTGACTATTTTTTAATCTAAGTGGTATCTTCAATGGCATTAATAGAATGTAAGGTCCTTGTTTTTGATTCTGTTTTTGTATCCCAAACACCTAACCCACTGCTTTGAACCTAAGGTGTTTAATAAATCCTTATTGAATCATATCTATCATAGTATTCACTTTTTAAAAAGGAAAAATCCTCCTCTTGGGTATGATTACCTTCCCAGTCAAATGAAGAAAGAACATAGAGACAGTAGAAGGTGACTAGCTGATTGTAGTAGAAAATTAAGACTGTGAAGGAACATGTAAGCAAAGGAAAGCTCCATATGGATAGTTCCTTTCCTTGTCATTTAGGAAAGAGCAGAAGAAGGCAATAATCATTGTCCATCACAAGGCAATAGTTCATAAGCAAGTATCAGAGAACGGAGCTGGGAAGGCAATGTTATCTACTTCATCCTCCTTCAGTGACAGGGAAGGAAACAGGCTCACAGATAAAACAAGACTCCCCTATATCTGTGCAGTAGTAAGAAGCAGAAAAACTCAGATTCCCCAATTCCAAATCCAATACTCTTTCTACTACATCATATTTCCTTGCTTATGAGATTATATGATGGAAGTGGGGAGATGGAACAGCAGGCCCAGAAAGCTATGTCTCACCACAAGGCAAGTAAAGTTTTCCAAATAGAATATAAGGGCAAAAGGTATGTTTCTGTTATTTCCTCAAAGATAATACATATATCTTGTAAAATAAAATATACCAAAAAATGGATTTTGTGACTTTATACATTATGTTTTCATTTAGTTTACTTGAATTTTTGTTTTTTATCAACAATTACTGAACTAGTACTTTTAAAATTGAGGCTGTCTAATGTAAATTATGTATTTGGACCATTTATCTATATTTATCTTTTTTTTTTATTTAATAGCCTTTTATTTACAGGATATATGCATGGGTAACTTTACAGCATTAACAATTGCCAAACCTCTTGTTCCAATTTTTTACCTCTTACCCCTCCACCCTCTCCCCTAGATGGCAGGATGACCAGTAGATGTTAAATATATTAAAATATAAATTTATCTATATTTATCAACTACTGGAGCAAAACACCTTCAATGACTCTTAGATGATTAATGAATAAAGTCCAAATTCCTTAGCTTAGAATTTTCAACCCTCTACAGTCTGGCACCATCTGACATTTCCAGCCTTCTCCATCACTAACTAATTCTCTCTCATACTTTCTGCTCCAGCAAAATTACACAATTCACTCACAATGATAGATTCTGGATGCTCTACCCTTTTCCACTTTAATGGCATTATCCACAATTATCTTCCATTCTTAAAGTGCTCTTTATCTCCTTCCCTATTCCAGCTTCCATCCCCAGCCAACCATTAATACTTGGTGAAATATCATGTCTTTTTAAGCTGGATTGGATTCCAATTGGTCTATGAAGTACCCAGCCAAAGGTGAATCCTCTTACCTCTAAATCTTCACAGCACTTTGTTCAAACTTCTCATATATTCACAATCTTCTATTTCACATTTTTGTGATTTGCATTACAGTTCCTAATTAATTCCTAATTAATATTCTTGATTCCTATTTAATAATTAATTCCTAATTAACAATGATTATTAAATTTAACATAATTATTTAAATTTAATAGTATTATTTTACTAATATTAACACTAATTAGTCATACTACTATAACATATTCATATGGTGCTTTAAGGTTTGCAAAATGTATTCTGCAGCCAACCCTGTGCAGAAAACCTTTTAAGGTAAAGAATTTTAATTTGGTTTCTTTCCCAGAGTAAACACTTTATGATATTTACAGCATGAATTGTGCTCATTATATGAGGAACAACTTGACCAGAGCATACTAAACAAAAAATGAGAAGAGGCTCAGGATATGTTCAGAGACTCGTGCTCTTTTTCTGAATGTTTAGAATATGGTATCTAGTCATTATGACTCTTTGAGGCACAGGAAAACTTCAAAAGTATTTTCTGTGGCTTCTTGTTCTCACTAAGGAAAGGCTGATTAAAGATAGGAATGTGAATGAGAGAGGAAGCCAAGGGTCAGAAGACGAAGTGGAGTACAACATTGATGATAGTTATCAAATCTGTTTGTCCCTTCTCATATTCTTTTTTGGACTTAAGGACTCTAACAAGGCCATGATCCAAAACCAAGCTTACTCAGAGAAGGGATCACACCTGTTTTAGTTCTGTAAAGCATGGGTTTCAAAAAATAATAATGTGTGCACAAGGGACTGAACAACAAGTGCTGTCAATAATAGGATATCATCAATAACAGGCAAGAACAACAAGCACCAAAAATAAATACTTGGACTTCCCAGGGTTGAGCTCTCCTAAAATTCCCCTATAAACAACTTTAAAACAATGTCTCAAACTGAATTCTGGAATGGCAGAGCCAACAAAAGGTCAGAGTGAGACATTCCTCCAGCTTAAGACAACTTAGAATGTGAGAAAGAGAGATCTGTGACACAGGAGTGGAGACTAGTCTGAAGCCACTTGGATGTAACACCCACAAAGAGTGGGACTAGGTAGTGGTAACAAAAGCAGCAGCAACTTCAGCAGTTCTCTAGCCAGAAATGGTAAGGGGATCTGGCAAATGATCAGAAATAGATTACAGAATTCTCCTGTACAAGCATTGGAGGCAGGACCAGATGGTGTTTGGCAACTCCACTGCCTATGCCTCTTTCTGGGTCAAAGGTGGAGAGAAGGACATTTTAACCAAAAAGGAGTAGAAGCCTTGAGGGCAAGTATTACTTTAGGCCCCAAGGAATCAGGGATCCGAAGGAAAGTATAATTTTGGGGTTCAAAGAGCAGTATTCATTGCTGAGTAAGGACCAGAGTGCAGTAACCACAAAAATCTCCAGATTATACTACCTTAGAAGCATTGAAAATGTCCAGCCTCCCAGAATTAGGTCTGAAAACAGCTGTGCAAAAAAAACTGAAACCTGAAACAGTGCCCTTCCCCTTGACCTATGCTGGGAACAGAGTCCAACATAAACATAAAGTTTCAAATCAAAAATGATATGGAAATATAAACATAGAACAATAACAACAATAAAAAACTTGACTATACAAATCTATTATGGTGATAGGAAAGATCATGACAAACTCAAAAGAAAACGATGAAGACAAAAAACAAGCAAATATTAAAAGAAAAATGTGAATTTGGTGCAGATCAAAAGAAGTATTCCTATTTAAGTAATTTATTTCCTCCTCTGTTAATCTGGGCAATCTATATTTTTGGAAGTATTCATCCATTTCACTTAGATTATCATATTTATTGGCATACAGTTTGGCAAAATAGCTCCTAATTATTGCTCTAATTTTCTCTTCATTGGTGGAGAGTTCATCTTTTTCATTTTTGATACTAACAATTTGATTTTCTTCTTTCCTTTTTCTAATCAAATTTTGTGTAGGTTTCATGAACCACTGAGAAAAAAGTATACTCCTTTCTGTCTCCATTTAATTTTCTCCAAAAGTCTGTCATACCTAACTTTTCTAAAATTCTATTTACCTCCTTAATGTCCAAAAAGTATTCCTAGAAGAACCAAGAATGATATTCAAAATCAAATAAGACTGGTAGAGGAAAAATTGGGCAAAGAAATGAAAGCAGAAGAATAAAATTATTAAAGGACAACTAATAGCTTTGTAGAAGAGGTACACAGACACAAACATACTGTAGAAATTAATACCATAAAAAAAGAATTGGTCAAATGAAAAAAAATGTCCAAAATTTACTGATGAAAATAACTCGTAAAAAAGCATAAGAAGAGATATAAAAGCTCCCTGAAGAAAATAACTTCTTAAAAATTAAAACCAGAATGACTTCATGAGACATCAAGAAACAATAAAACAGTCAAAATAATTTCTTTAAAAATAGAGGAAAATATAAAAAATTTCACTAGAAAAACAAATGAACTAAATACAGGGGTCCTCAAACTTTTTAAATAGGGGGCCAGTTCACTGTCCCTCAGACTGTTGGAGGGCAGGACTATAGTAAAAACAAAAACTTTGTTTTGTGGGCCTTTAAATAAAGAAGGTTTATAGCCCTGGGTGAGGGGGATAAATGTCCTCAGCTGCTGCATCTGGCCCGCTGGATGGCCGTAGTTTGAGGACCCTCTGAACTAGAATTATTGGATTACCTGAAAACCGTAATGAAAGAAGGAGAATAAACATCATATTCCAAGAAATTATCAAGGAGAAGTGCCCAAATATCTCCAAGATAGAGAGCAAAACAGAAATGGAAAGAATCTATCAGTTACTACCTGAAAGAGATTCCAAAATGAAAATTTACAAGAATACTATAGCCAAATTCCAATGCTCTCAGGTCAAAGAGAAAATTCTTCAAGCTCCAAGAACCTACCACATTAAAGGTGCAGACAGTTTATAATATGAGATTCTGAAAATTAAAAGAGCTGAGATTCCAACCAAAAATAACCTAATCAGAAAAACTGAGCATAATCCTTAAAGAGAAAGTAAAATAGCTATTTCATAAAATAGAGGACTTTTAAGCATTCCTGATGAAAATACCAGAGCTGAATAGAAAATTTGATTTTTAAATACAAGATTCAAGAAAAGTATAAAAAAGTAAACCTGAAAGATGAATCATAAGGGACTCAAGTTTGAACTGTTTACCTTTCTATATGGGAAGAGACACATGCATCATCTAAAAATTTTATCATTGAGTGGTTAGAAAGATTCTACATAGAAAGTGGATGTGGGAGTGAGTCAATTTTGTTGGGATGATATAAAAAATATGTGTGGGTTAGAAAAAGGGGCAGTTATAAAAGAAAAGGTAGATAAAAGAAGACAGTGATCCAAAGCAAAATGGAATTTAAAGGAGAGTCAGTATAAAGTGAGAGAAAAGGATAAACAGAAGAATATAGGATGAAGGGAAATGGCATTATTGGTAATCATAACTGAGAATGTAAATGGGAAGAACTCACCCATAAAAATGGAAGTAAACAGCAGAATAGATTAGAAATCAGAATGCAACAGTATGTTGTTAATGAAAAATCGATTGAAACAGAGACACATACATAGAGTTCAAATAAAGAGCTGAAGCAGAATCTATTTAGCTGATGTATAAAAAAAAAAAGGCAGGAGTAGTATCTTTGACTTCAGACAAAGCAAAACCAAAAATAGGACTAATTTAAAGGTATAAGCAGATAAACAACATATTGCTAAAAAGAACCATAGACAATGACGTAATATTAATACTACACATATATGCACCAAATGGCATAGCATCCAAATTTTTGACAGAAAAGGTAAATGAATTATTGGAAGAAAAAAGAAAACCATACTAATGGAGGACCTCAATTTTCTACCTTTAGAACTAGATAAATTTAACTGCAAAATACCTAAGAAAGAATTGAAGGAGATGAATAGAATCTTAGTAAAATTAAATATTATAGACCTCTGAAGAAAACTGAATGGGAATAAAATGGAGTATACTTTTTTCTCAGCTGTACATGATATCTCCATGAAAACTGATCATGTATTAAAGCACAAAAACCTAACAATCAAATGCAGAAAAGCAAAAAATATTGAATGCATTCTTTTCAGATCACAATGCAACATAAATTACATTTAACAAAGGACCAAGAAAGCTTAAATTAAAAGCTATTTATAAACTAAATAATCATAAAGAATGAGCAAATCAAAGAACAAATCATAGAAACAATCAATGATTTCATTAAAAGAAATGATAACAATGAGACAACATTCTAAAATTCATAGAATATGGCTAAAGCAGTACTTAGGAAAAAATTTTAAAATTTCTACAGGGAACCAAGGAGAAGGCATATTACTCACCTTCTGCAAGAGAGGTGATATCACGAATCAGAATGCAAAAATGATACATACATTTTTGACATGTCTAAGAGAATTCTTTTTGCTTGACTACATATATTTATAATAAGGAATTTTTTGCACCTCTGGGAAAAAGGAGAAAATTTAATTTTTGTTAGCTGAAAAAAATGTTTAAAGGAACTTCAAGATCTCTCTTAAAATATAAAAGGGATGTTCATTTCCATTCTTATCTCACTCAGTGTTCAAACTCTGACTGGAACCTAATAAAAAGAACAGAAGGAAGGACTCTCTTTAGTCAGCAAGATACTAGAGGCATTGTGAAAAGCCTTGACTGCCTTTCACAATACAATCCCCCTTCCTCACCTCCCCCCAACCCAATACTTCCAAAGGTTTTTAGGTCAAATCCAGGAAATTGTGAAGGGAAAAGATACCATATCTTTGTCCTGCGCAATTCAGACAACTGATCTTGAAATCAGGAGACTGTACATGTCTTCAATATAAGAAAGAATAGAAGTGACTATTATGATAAAAACTGAAAAGGTTTCCTGTATAGGAAGTTCCTTCAAAGAACACTAGAGGCAAATAAACAGAGATAAATATAAAATTTTGTATTTGGGTGCTTTTCTTTTCTATTATGCAAGTATAGGATAGTGAAAAGCTAAAAATAAATATATTCTTATGAAAAAGATGAAGAAACCCTCCTTTTCTTCACAGTAGTATTAGAGTATAAGCATGGTTTTCTTGATTGGTTTTGTCAAATTATGTTTTTCTTTTTCTTTTTGATCTTTGTTCTTAAGGCACAAACATGACAATGGCAAAGGTGAGGTGAGTAGTGTTAAGATAAATTGGAAATGAAGGTAATGTATAAACAAAAAAATCAACAAATTTTGTTTTAAAGACGAGGAAATTTTAATTGACTACATGACCAATAACTTAATATGGTTGCTTTAAAAGCTAAAATGATCTCCACTAGCATTAATAGAAATATATTGTCAGAACAGAGGAATTTATATTTCTGTTATATTCATTCATTTCTGAATATTTCTTTAGAAGAGGGACATTGAGAAACTATAGTATCCAAAATTAGGTAACTAGGATGGCAATTAGAAGTATGTCAGCCAGAGAACAATTGAAGAAATAGAAATGTTTGATTTAGGGGAGAAGAAGAAGGGAAAGGATTCTGAGGGAAGTCTTTCACAGTGAAGTATTTGAAGACAGACATAAGAAGAAGGAATGAACTTATTCCATTTTGCTTCAGAGGAAAGAACTAGGTTCCAATGCGTGGAAGTAAGAAAGCAGAAGATTTGGCCTCAACATGTAGAAATCCTTTCCAAGAAAAAAAAAGGAAGAGGAAAAGGAAAATAGGAAAAAAAAAGAAAAGGGAAAAATAAAGAGAAAATAACATAAAAATGGAAGAGGAAGAAGAAAAGGAAAATAGAAAAGGAAGGTGAAAAGAAAATGGAAGAGAAAAGGAAATAGAAAATAAAGAGGAAAAAAAGAAAAGGAAACAGAAAAGAAAAGGGAAGCAGAGGAAAAAAAAGAAGGAAAAAAAGAAAAGTAGAATTCCAGAAAAATAGGCATCTCTGAGAGACTTTTTGTTCCCCATACTGAAGGTCTCAAAGCAGATGCTGAATGCTCATCTGTCAACAATACTGCAGAAGAGTAAGAGGCCAGACTAGATGATCTCAAAGAACCCTTCCAATTCTAAATTCTAGAATTTACATATTCTTTATTCTAGAATTAGAATCTAGAATTTTTAAAAATCCTTTTACTTCTAGAATAAAATGTAAAATTCTTAGACAGGTGTTAAAAACCCTACAAAATCTGGATTCCTTCCTTCATATTTCCCTTCTTTGCATATTCTCTATTCCAAAGACACATTTCCAAATCATTTCTCATACATGACATTAGATCTTGCACTTTTTTGAGTTCCTGTACCCCATGCCCAGAATGAATTCTTTCCTTTATTCTGCTTTTAGACAATACTTAGCTGCTCCAGAAGTCCCATCCTACACAAGACATTTTCTTCTTCAATTAAAAATACTTTCTCCCTATGAAATTTTTCTGTATGTAATTTTGTTATCAATATGCTGGAACTTCACCAGCTTTTTAAACCACAAAGTTTCCCTAAATTAGGGAGATAGACTTTTTTGAAATATGAGTGATCAAAATATATACTAATCTTTTTTTTCAATTTTTTCTTTGTCAACTCACTGGGATTCTATGGAAGCCAATTTAGAAAACACAATTGATTCCCCTGACATTAGTGTACAAGTCCAAGGAAGAACTCAAGTGATAGAATCTACATTACAGGGAGAGTGTCACACTATACTACATAAAAGTTGTAACTTACGAGTTGGCCCACACTATTCTTGAATGTGGTAAATAGAAAAAGTACTTTAGAATGAATTTGTTTTTCTATTATTGAAAAGATAAAGAACTTTATACATTGTTTTAAATTTCTCTCAGTAACTTAAAAGAGTTTGTGTCCAAGAGTAGTAAGAATAAGCTTATCAGTAGAAAAGAGATTATAGATACATTCTTACCTTTGGCTGCTGCCTGTAGCATATTATTCCATTCCATTGTAGTCTACTGAAGCATCCAGGTTACCAAAGTGGCCTACAATGTATCTGAATTCTCAGTCAATGATTTCTTCAGATCATAGTAAGTGGAATCCTCATCACTATCATAGTCACTCCTGTTATATTACCAAGTCAGCCTGTCAAAAAAAAAATCCTCAGTCCAAACTTCTCCCCCCAAAAATGTTCATTAGAAAAGATGAAGTATGACCCCCCTCATTGTTGACTAGAATTAGTTTCAATGAATAAGTTGTGAGGTCCAGTTCTGCAGTTCTAAAATTTAATAAGTCTATGAAATAGTAGGAATTTATTAGTAGAATTTGTGAAGGAACAAAAGATGGCTAAGAGAATATTTAACCTTTTATGGATCTCAATTTCCTCATCTATAAAACGTGAGAGTTGAATTCTTTGATTTCTAAAGTCCCTTATAATTAACCCTAAAAGCATGTGATAGAATTTAACTATGATCTGCTAATATAGTTTTAGCATAAATTTAGCATAGTTTTAACATAGATTACATCATAGTTTTATTCCTTAATTATTTCTTGTTTCTGTAATTCAATGGAATATCTGAGCTCCCTTCCAGCTCTAAATTCTGTAATAAGTTTGTTTCAATTCAAAGTGAAGCTAGTTCAGAAAAGGACAAGTGGATGATCTAAAAAGAACAATTCACATTGCACCAATGGACTTCAGCTCTAATTTGATTAAAGGCACTCACTCATCTGTGAATATCATGAGCTCACATTTAAACACATATATTAGCAAAGGGAAAATCAATGGGTCAATGCTTTGAGCAATCATTGGGAATTCGTACCAACTTGTCTTTGATTGGTATTCATATAATACTAAGATGACAATGCTTTTCCATTTCAAAAGAAATATGAAATCACAAAAGAAAAAGATAAACTGTGGGTCATGTGTAATGGGGGAAATACAACACAACATAAATATTTAAAATCTATAACCACATCTTTCTCCTCATTTCTTCTTCCTTTTCCTAGTCATTAAAACTCAAAAAATAGTTTCTTTGTACCTTATAAGATGTTTCTACCAGAATATTTATGGGCTCTGTATTCATCTCTCTTCACAATGGATTTCATGAGTATATAAAATTATAGATATAGAGTGAAATCATCTAGTTTAATTCCCTCATTTACCATGAGGATATCAATCCTGAGAAATGTCAGATGTTTTGCTGAAGGTCATATAAGATGTTAGGAAAAGAGGGGAAATTTGAACCCAGTTCTTCTGATTCCACATCAATGCTCTGTACTCTATTCTGACATAATGAAAAAGTCATAATCTAATAACAGTCACTGAGCCAAATATTTTTATAACAGACAATGCTAAAAATTCTTTCATGTGAGGAAAATAAAAATTTATTTAGGAGGAAGGAAGTAATCATGATCAATAGTTCAACCCTTAGTAAAGACAAACTAGATAAGAGAACAGTGTCATGAGTGGCCAAGTGAGCAGAACAGTGCAGCAGAACTCAGTGGAGAACTAGAAGTAGAAGGAATCAGGTCAGAACATATTCACATCCTGAGAAAATGACCTTTCTGTCCTATCAATCAACCAAATGATAAACATTTTTAAGTGTCTATGACGTGCCAGAAACTGTGCTAAGTATAGGACATGCAAAAAAGAGGCAAAAGACAGACTCTGCCCTCAAGGAGCTGACAATCTAATGGAGAAGATCACATGCAAACATAAAAAGTGAACCCTATACAGGAAAAGAAGGAAATAATTAAAAGAGGAAAAGCACTGGAATTAAGAAGGGTTAAGAGGCTTCCTGTTAAAAGTGGGGTTTAGTTAGTGGGGGGCTTAATAGAAGCTGGGATCACAGTAAAGGAGTTGAAGAGGGAGAATGTTTCTAATTATAGCTCATATAGATCTTTAGTATAGCCTAATGTGGTGATCTTTGAATGAAATTTCAAAATGGAAAATGTAGTGGAAATTGACAGGTAATTATGCCCCTAGCCTTCCATTTCTTGAGGCCTAAAGTCCTCATTTCCACAAATCTGATAAGAAAAGGATGTATCTCAAAAGGGAACCTTCATGATAAGTTACACATAATTTCCCACAAAAAAGCTCTCTTTGTCAGCAGAACATACCAGTATTTTCTTAGACTGTAATGTTAGACTTAGCAATTTACTTTCATGCTCTAATTAAAGACTTGACTAGATTTTTTAAAAAAAAATGCTTATCCAACCAGAAATCTGCTTAGTCTAAACAATGAGCTAATTCTTACTCACTAACAACAACTAGCTCAATTGTATTTATATCTACATTAAGCTTACCAGATAAGCTTAATGATTTTTCATTCATTCATTCTTTCATTCATCATTCACTCCAGAACAATAAAAGAACTCTTAATATTCAACCAAGAATACTTAATGACCCTGTCATTTATTTGAGGGGAAGGAGGGATTCCTTAAGAAAATGCTCCTTGAAGTCATTATTCAAAATTAAATATAGATGGTTGTAGATTAAAATGTGCTCAAGTGATTCATAAGTCTGTACTCCAGGGCCAATGGGAACATCTGCAAAATTAGTACCTCCAAAACTAGCACCAACTGATTTGGGTTTAATCAAGAGAAAGCTGACACAAAATGAAAAGTATCTTTGTAGATTCCTGATAAATTAAACTATTAATTCTTATAGTCAAAGTATCTATTTGGTGCTCAAGAACTGAGCATTAGAAGAAAGCCATAGTATTTTCTAAGAATGTTTAACTGGAGAATATGGCAGGCCATCCAAAGCAAATGTGCTTTCATTCAAATGCTGTACCATTTAACATCTGGAAGACTGCACCTGATAGCTACATTACCTGAAAACATGAGACAGTCAAATACCACTTAGCGAACATTTATATAAACACAGGATAAAGGCCTTGATATCAAAATCTGGGTTCAAATCCTGCCTTAGAAACATAACTAGCTATCTGACCAAAAGCAGGTTATTTAATATCTCATTGCCTCCAGAAATGTCTCTAAGACTAGCTCTCTGAGGACCAGGCAAACTGCATATCTACATCAATGCAGGTAGCTTCTATGTTGTGAATATCCCTATACAAATTTTTGGTTTAGACAAAAAAAAATTAGTGTGTGAGAGGGGATGGGATGGAATTATATTAAGAGTTGAATAGGAGTTAAGCACAAATGATAGAATCACAGTTCATAAGGAATTTCCAATCTAGTGTAAATGAATTTATAAACTATGTGAAACAAAGAGATGGTCATAAATAATCCTGTTAAAGACATTTAATCTTTTTGAACTCACCTTTAAAACAGGATACACTATCCACTTTCCAAGACTATAGTGAGGATATGCAACCATAATGCATATATGGCTTCACATGCATAATGGGTTATCATTCTATTGCTTTCTCATTGAGTCAAGGAAGGATTTGAAGAAGGAAAAGAATTTGGAACTCAAAATTCAAAATAAAGAATGTTAAGAAAAAAACAGTATCTGTATGTCACAATTTTCAAACTCATCATAGAATAGTGCTGATATTTTAACTCTTAAAGTGATAGAAAACAAGGCATAAAGGACTTTAGAAATCATTTGAAAATAGACATTATTATGCCCAAAAGAAATCTCCCTGCCAAATGTTCAGAGCCAAGGCTGAGCCATGATAATGCTCTCTTAATTTTAATGGTCAACATCCTGTTTTTCTGCTTATGTTACCTGAAGAAACATTTCCTAGTCCCTTCTTCTTGAGCCCACCAAACAAGGCAATGCAATTATTCAGGAAGCCTTAGTTTCTTTCTTGTGCCATGCAAACCATTTGTTTCTTCTTTTCCCTTTTGATACTTGCTTCTTTAGAGCAGCAAGATAGGGAAAATCAGAGGCATTTAACCCCAAGTAGGTAAATGTTGCTAGATCTGATAAAAAAAAATTTAAAGGTTTAATGTGAGGAAAAGATATAGCAACTATATAGCCAGAGTGACATTTGTGAATTTCTAAACACTGAAACATATTTCATCTTTCTGCCAGACCAGTAATTAGGTTAGATCATTAGCGCATTCAAAAAGGGACTCTGGTATTTAGACTTCTTGTTTTTTATTATTTTTACTTAAAAAGTACCTTGCAAGTCTAAATATACTGATACTGGGATGTTGTGTTTATTGGTATAGAGGGTCATGGAGACAAAAATTGCTCCTCCCCTTGCACATCATTTTCCCATAAAAGGACTGCTGATTAACTAGATCTATCTCTTTGGGATCATAGATTTTAGACCTCGAAGGGATATCATTTATCATTGATCCCAATTGATTCATTTACAGATAAAGAAACTGGGGTATGGAGAGAGGAAATAATTAAATATCACAGACAGTAGTAAGTGGTAAAGTCAAGTCCTCACTTCCAAGTGCAATGTTGGTTCCACTATATTATATTTCAGCCTATTTCTGTGGTAGCTCTAGTATGTCAGTGGATGAGAATGTTGTTATCCCAGCTTCAGAAATACAGAACTTAATTGAATTAAAGAATTTCTATATTATCTTCCTTAGAGAGGCAAAGTAGCAAAATAGGTAAGACTCTTGGACCTAAAATTAAAAAGACATGAATTCAAATCCTGCCTCTCATGAGCAAATAAGTCATGTTACCTCTGTAAAGCTTAACTGTAAAATAGGGTGATATATAACAAAGCTATTTACAATACTGTTGTCCTAAAAACTACAAAGAAAAAGCTGAAATGCTTCCATTATAAAAAAAAAACAACCAAGGTCAAGTGAACCAATAAATTTGCATGAACAATTCAAAACACTGAGAAAAACTTATGGAAAGTGCCCAAAGCTGAAAAAAAAATAATCACTCCACGACCATTATTTTTAGGAGCAAGACCATCAATTAATATTGGACCTAAGAGCTTGGGTTAGATCAGCATCCTCCTAGTGTGGGAGGAAGTCAAGAAAAAGTTCAGGTTAATGAAATGTAAATGTGTTGGAAAAACTGAATGGATGATAACAATAACCAACGTTTGTATAATGCTTTATACATTGGCTCATTCAAGCCTCACACTAATCTTTAAGTAGGTATTCTAGATTTTATTATCTCCATTCTATAAGTAAGGGAAATGAGGTTTATAAATGTGAAGTGACTTTTAATTCTGAAGTTTTCAATCTGTTTCTGGGGTGATTCTAGTATGTCAGTAAGAATATGAAAACAACATCAAGAAGAAGATTATTGGCAAGTGTGGAATGGAAGGATTTCAAAGAAACAGTTTAGCATTATTTTGGACTAAATACAAGTACTTTCTTATGGGACTTGATAAGACAATATTTACTCTTCCAACATAATGACTCTGGTTAAATGAGGCATTTGGATAAGACTATTTCCCCATCTTTGGAAGCACAATGATAAAGGTATGGGGCTAAAGCCAAAATGCCACAGGTTCAAATCCTGCTTCTAACCCTTAATCACTCATGAAGCTCTACCTATAGTCCTTAACTCATAGGGCTTTGCTAATTTTCCAAGGACACATTGAATATTAAAAAAAATTCACAAACCTTAAAAGTGTTACATCAATGATAGTTTTTATTCTACATCTTAGAATAAATCTTTAAGTCCATGATGACAACAATCATGTCATTATTATCCACTTTCACAGGACTTCACACAGGCTAAGCGCCAACAAATGTTTACTGAATGAATAAGCATGACACCTAAACTAGAATTTGGCAGCACAATATAGACACTAATGATTCTAAGTAGTACTTCCATTTCCACATTCATTGTGAAGATATAGTTTATTTCTAGTGTTCTCCTCTTTCTTTTTCCTTACTTTCCCCTCCTTCCACAATCCATCCTACTTCCTCCACTTTCAATGTATAAAACTATATTTCATTCTTCTTCTCAGATGATTGTCAACTAATCTCTGCTGAAATATAAGTGATAATCAAGACATCCCATATAAATTAGAGAACCTATATAATTTCTTTATTTTTTAAGAAATTACTTTTTAAAATAATTTTTAAATTTTTAAAATATATTTTAAAAAGTAATTCACTTAAAATGAAGAAATATTTGAAGAACCAAAGAAAGCTGTATAATAAGCAAGCAAAACAATACGGTGGTGGGGGCAAGGGGTGTTTGAGGTGGAAATGGAGTTAAAGGGTCTTCTATTCCATAAGATCAAGCCTTACAAGTACCATAGAGAGAACGCCTTGTAAGTAACCAAGATAAATTTTACCCTGCTGTCTCACTCTCCTTTGATTAGTTCCCTTTCTGCTAAGAACTAAAAGATGAGTTGAGTTTTTCTTTTAGTGTGCCCTAATCACCCAAGTCTACTGAAGGATTAGATAGTTTCTTGTTGTATGGGTAGAAGGTGTGCACTGTGGGGGTTTCAGATAATTTATTTGAGAATGACAGACCTTTTCCTCTATCCACTCACTCACAAGTGAATAACCTGCGACATAAAAATTTGGCCCCATCCTACCTTTCCAGTATTTTCACTTCTTCCCTAGAACTCCACAACACTGCTTTACTGCTGGACTTGCAGTTCCTCAAACTTACCACTCTATCTCCTGCTTTCATGCCTTTTCATTTGCTGTCCATCATGCCTGGGATGCTCTCATTCTTCACCTCCCTTCACTTCACCTTCTGCCTTCCCTGGCCTCCTTTCAAGACTTAACTCAAATCTTCTTTCTATAAGAGGCCTTTTCCAGTCTCCTCTATTTATACTCCTGCACAGTTTCATCATATACATGTTTCCAATCCAAATGAATTCTGTGAAAGCACAGACTTATTTTCTCCTCTCTGTCTGTATCCCTATCTCTTATCACAGTGCCCGGCTGGCCAACAAGAAACACTTAATAAATGCGTATTGACTTGGTTTAGATTTCTGATCTAAGTAAAGAAGTAAGATGATACTTCTCTGTCTGTTCAAATATATATAGTCATGAATTGCATTTTCCATATGAGCATAACTTAAAATATGCTTTTGGATTGTTAACTGTTTAAAAGTAGTTCTTCCCATGGCTCTCTTCAATGAGAGATTGATGATTCAGACCAGTTCCAATCATCTTGGGATGAAGAGAGCCATCCACACCCAGAGAGAAGACTGTAGGAAATGAGTGTGGGTTCACAATATAGCATTTTCACTTTATTTGTTGTTGTTTACATATTATTTTCTTTCTCATTTTTTACTGTTTGATTTGATTTTTCTTGTGTAGCAAGATAATTGTCTAAATATGTATGCATATATTGAATTCAACATTTATTTCTACCATGTTTAACATAGATTACTTGCCATCTAGGGGAGAAAGTGGAGGTAAGGGGTAGGAAAATTGAAACACAAAGTTTTGCAAGGATTAATATTGAAAAATTATCCATGCATATGTTCTGAAAATAAAAAAAGCTTTCATTTTAAAAAGAAAAAAAAAGAAAAGTAGTCCTTCCATTTCTTACTACCATCTCTTTTGGTCTGAGAACTATCACTATTTTGCCTCTGTAAAATATGATCTAAATTTTCTCTAACAACTAAAGAATAATGAAATTTGGCAAGCAATTTGTAATTGAACATTAATTTTTTTCAGATTATGTAGAAAGCCTGAATTCTGGAGAAGTATACTTGAAACAAGGTTTTAACTCAGTGGAACTGAGGAGATAATGGTTCTCTAGTATATATATATATATATATATATATATATATATATATATATATATATTTAGTACTTAGTATGGTGATTTACCATACTATGGTCATGTTCTTCACTATAGTGAAGGCTATATATCAAGTTCTCAATTAAATCAAGGATAAGATATCCACAGAAGTTTTATAGTAAATGGTTCATGACCATACTCTAGTTCACACATATTCAGTATGCTGTAATGATATAATTATAATAGGGTATTTAAACTGGGGACAAAGTCAGACTTAGAGGGAGACTGGTTAAGACTGTCAGACTGTCAGACTGCTGGAGGAGACTGGGTCAGACTATGACAGACACAGACTGTGTAAAAGACAGTAAAGACTTTGGACTCTATTCTTGTCCATTCTTGTGGTGTCTATCTTGCTGAGACTGAGACCTTTCCAGGGGACCTCCAGAAAGCTAGCCTGGACATTACATGATTACTATATAATACTATGAATAGACTTGTAGGAGTTAATGTGCCTAATGATTTTCATGCAAATAGTATTCCCCCAGATGTTTATTATCTAATATTGTCTTTTTATATACATATATCTTCTGTTTCCTACTGTGTATTAAATTCCTTGAAGATAAGAACCAGTCACACTTTTTTATATTCTCCATAGCACCTATAAGCATACTATCCACACAGCAGATCTTCACAAATATGGTTACTTGATTTATATTAGCACCAAATATAAATAATCTCAAATTAAACAGAATTAGAAACAGTAGTCTCTTTATAAAAATGGAAATCTAAGCTTGCCAAGAGCAGTACAAACTCAAAGTTCCTCTGGCTCATCTAGCACTATGCTCTCTGAGATTTTCTGTGCTGGCTTAACTCAGCTTTGTTCCTTTTCAATGAAACAAATTAACCCAAGAATTACATTGACTATGAGTTATCCAAAAAAAAAAAAAAAAAAAAAGGAATCCTCAGTGCACATATTCCAAGAAATCAAAGTTTTGGGGAAAGGGGACATTTAGGTAAGAATGTTTTCAGACCACTTTCTCATTTACTGCCTATTCTACCACATACTTCACTATAGTGAAGGCTATATATCAAGTTCTCAATTAAATCAAGGATAAGATATCCACAGAAGTTTTATGGTAAATGGTATTGAAATTTACTATAACATCATCCCTTTGCACAGCACAGGACAATGTGGAATTAGTCATCTTCACAGCATTCCCCAGGAAGATTGATGATATATTATGATAAAATCATCTTAATCTCTCTATTCAACGATATTGTTAAATTCTGTGTAAATGCAGAGATCTAAATGGGCTTATAGCTAATATTTTACCTCAAAGGAAAAACTATAGAAGGCAACAACACCTTGAGGAGTTAGGGAGCCCCCTTTCTCCACAGTCTTCCCTATCCCTGGTAGTGGTGGACATCATAGACCTTGTCCATTGGTGTCCCTCCTTCCCTGCTAAGATCTTCAGTGCAGTATGTTTTTTCCCCCTAGCAGCCATACTTTCAATAGAGTAGAAACTTTCAGGGTATTATTTCTTGTACCTGCAAGAGTGTTCATGACCACCTATAATTTGTCTCTTTCTCCTTTTTTCCTTTCCCTTCCCTCTCTATATTCTAAAAAAGATTCATTCTTCTTCCTACCCTCCTTCTACAGGTAAAAATATTAATTGTTAGTAATCACCCTGCTAATTAAAAAATTCCTACCTATATATTTAATCTATATGGAATTGCCTATTGTCTTGGGGAGGGAGAAAAATTTGGAATACAAAGTTTTGCAAAAGTGAATGTTGATGTATGTATTTGGGGGGAAAATACTATTGTTAAAATTCCTAGAATAAATTATCCTTTTATTTAAAAAGAACATGACCAACAATTTCTGCAGCTATCTTGTTAACTCAAAAATGAATTGGAAACAAGTTTGTACTTATGTGTGTGTATATATACACACATTTATGCTTGTCTATGATAGAAAGGTTGCTAAGGGAAGCACTGTATTTTGACTAATCACTAAGTTTCAGGAGCTGATAATCAAAGTCCTACTGGGAAAAGGGAAAGCTCCTCTCTACCTTTCAGGCAGTCAGAGAAAGTTTCCTTTAAATGGGAAAAATAGTCACAGGGGCTTTTGCTGCTGACCTGCACAAGAAAACAACAGAAAATCAGGTCTGCAGCCCTGAAAGCACTTTGCTCAAGACAACCCTGTAAAGTAGAAACTATGTGTAATTTTCTAAAATTAAGAAAACCAAGACTGAAGCTCAGGGAAATGAAGTGATTTGGTCAGTCGCACAAATAGCAAAGTCCTGGCTCCAATTCCTGGGTTATTTCCATAACACTATGACGCCTTGTTCTACATATCTATCATCTTTCTTTTTACAGCAGCCAAGTATGAGAGAGCAAGAGCTAGTCAGGATTGTTGGAAAAGCAAAAGACAGCCTTCTCTTAACAACATAAGAGGTAGTTTGCAGCAGAAAGAACTAGTCTGAGTCAAAAGATCCAGCTTCTGTCCTTGGCCCACAACTACTTGTGTGAACTCAGGCAAGTAACAACCTTGTTTATGCTTTCCATTTATCTGATAAGGGGAATGGACTATATGGATTTCAAGGCCTCTTCCAGCTATTTAATAAAGCCAAGAGAACTCAGAATATTGTGGATGAGCTGTAATGGGTAGAAATAGGGTTTAATTCCAAGATATAATCTCAAATTAAGGGTAAATCAAAAAAGCCTGAGGGGTGAGAATCATAGTTGGAGTAAGTGGTGAGTAATTGATAAGCATTAGTGAAAGTTTTATTCTGCAAAATTGGAAGGTGATAGAGTGTTCTATAATCAATGAATAATAATCAAGGATCAAGTGAAAGTGCTAGATAAAGATGTCATTTACCAATCACGGTAGTTAATAGATTGGCATTTTTTCATCTTATGTCATGACATGTTGGATTGCTAGATCTAGATTACTTTTATATTTCAAGCTTCTCATAAACTTTTAAATGGAAGCTATGTAAACTCATTGATATCCATTATTTTTTCCCCTGGAAATTTCTAACATAGTGATAATTTGGGGTCATACTTTAAAAGATCTGTGCTTTCAAGAGCAAAGGGCCTTTCCATCAACGAAGATCACCATATATCTATGCCTAAATAGAGGGATTTCAAAATCTATTATGGCCAGAAAGATACATCGCTTTGTAGTCAAATTCTGTAGATAATTGGGGCAGTTTGTACTTAGCAGATTGGCCCTCAAACAAGCATAAAGTACATTGCCAAGTGAATATTTCTAACTCAGAAGGACCTGCCCCAATTTAAGTATAGCCGTTTTAGCCTTTAGGGCTCCAGGGTTATTTCTCAGTCTAATGCACCCTACCAGCTAACATCAACAGGAATTTTTGAATATAAAACATTCCATTCCTTGGACATGTTTGATAAGACATTTTATTTCCAAACCTCAATGCAATACCTCAAATATTTATTCCTTCCAACAATGCAGATCAAAAAGTATACATAACTTCTTATTTTGTATGATTCTTATCTATATCACTCTCCAAAGGATCTATCCCAAAGGCTAGGGGCTTTTAAACATATTATAGATTCTACTGTTATTCTTGGGCAATGCTTAACCCACCTCCTTTTCTGATCTATGATGATGCTTTTACAATACTTCTTGTATCCAAGTCACTATTGGTAATACATCATAGCATCTCTACTATATCTACTTATATCTACCACATATCTTTCCATGGCCCACTTACACTTCTAAGTCTTCAAAGATCTTGCTATTCCATATAAAATACTTAGGAATCTATCTGCTAAGGGAAAATCAGAAACTTTATGAGCAAAACTACAAAACACTTTTCACACACATTAAGTGTGATCTAACCAATTGGGAAAATATTAAATGCTCTTGGATAGGGCAAGCAAATATAATAAAGATGACAATACTACCTAAACTAATCTATTTGTTTAGTGCTATACCAATCAGACTCCCAAAAAACTATTTTAATGACCTAGAAAAAATAACAACAAAGTTCATAAGGTCAAAAATTTCAAGGGAATTAATGAAAAAAATTAAATGAAGGTGGCTTAGCTGTACTAGATCTAAAATTACATTATAGAGCAGCAGTTACCAAAACCATTTGGTATTGGCTAAGGAATAGATTAGTTGATCAATGGAATAGATTAGGTTCAAAGGACAAAACAGTCAATAACTATGGCAATCTAGTGTTTGACAAACCCAGAGACCCCAGCTTTTGGGATAAGAACTTATTGTTTGACAAAAATTGCTGGGGAAATTGGAAACTAGTATGACAGAAATTAGGCATCGACCCACATTTAACACCGTATGCCAAAATAAGGTCAAAATGGGTTCATGACCTAAACATAAAGAATGAGATTATAAATAAATTAGAGGAACACAGGATAGTTTATTCCTCAGAAATGACCAACAGGATGATTTCAGAAAGGCCTGGAGAGACTTACATGAACTGATGCAGAGTGAAACGAGCAGGGCCAGGAGATCATTATATACTTCAACAACAATACTATATGATGATCAATTCTGATGGACCTGGCCATCTTCAGCAATGGGATGAACCAAATCAGTTCCAATGGAGCAGTAATGAACTGAACCAGCTACGCCCAGTGAAAGAACTCTGGGAGATGACTAAGAAGCATTACATTGAATTCCCAATCCCTATATTTTTGCCTGCCTGCATTTTGAATTTCCTTCACAGGCTAATTGTACAATATTTCAGAGTCCGATTCTTTTTGTACAGCAAAATAATGGCTTGGTCATGTATACTTATGGTGTATCTAATTTATACTTTAATATATTTAACATCTATTGGTCATCCTGCCATCTAGGGGAGAGGGTGGGGGGAAGGAGGGGAAAAATTGGAACAAAAGGTTTGGCAATTGTCAATGCTGTAAAATTACCCATACATATAACTTGTAAATAAAAAGTTATTATTTAAAAAAAAGAAAGAGAAGCAAAGATCTTGCTATTCCATGATCCATAGTCATATGGTATCAAATTGTCATATAGATTCCTAGGTGGTACAGTGACCTTTGCAAATACTTTTTGGCAAGCGTAAGTCTCCTTGATTTATGCTTTCCTTGAATTTAATAATCAGAAATAGTCAAAGAATATGAACAGAAAATTCTCAGACAATGAAATTGAAACTATTTCTAGCCATATGAAAAGATGCTCCAAGTCATTATTAATCAGAGAAATGCAAATTAAGTCAAATCTGAGATACTACTACACACCTGTCAGATTGGCTAGAATAACAGGGAAAGATAATGCGGAATGTTGGAAGGGATGTGAGAAAACAGGGACACTAATACATTGTTGGTGGAATTGTGAATACATCCAGCCATTCTGAAGAGCAATTTGGAACTATGCTCAAAAAGTTATCAAACTGTGCATACCCTTTGATCCAGCAGTGTTACTACTGGGCTTATATCCCAAAGAGATCTTAAAGAAGGGAAAGGGACTTGTATGTGCAAGAATGTTTGTGGCAGCCCTCTTTGTAGTGGACAGAAACTGGAAACTGAGTGGATGCCCATCAATTGGAGAATGGCTGAATAAATTGTGGTATATGAATATTATGGAATATTATTGTTCGGTAAGAAATGACCAACAGGATGATTTCAGAAGGAGGAAGGAGGGGAAAAATTGGAACAAAAGGTTGGCAATTGTCAATGCTGTAAAATTACCCATGTATATAACTTGTAAATAAAAAGCTATTAAAAATTTAAAAAAAGAAAACTTAAGTGCCATCAAGACAAAAAAAAAGAATTTGATAATCAGAAAATCATTACACAAAAATCATCTTTGTAGTTTCCCCTATCCAGAAGTTTTGTGTGATCTTAGTGAATGCTTATGAGAAACCTTGTTGGAAGACAATTTTTAAATACTAATTTTTCTCCTGAATTAAATGGTTTTTTTGTAATAATAATTTTAAAAACCCATAAGCAACTATTTTGTATTTTCTAATTTCTCAATTAATTACATGATGTAAGAAAGTCAGTCTGCCAGAGAAAATCATTGGTTTAATTCCCTTCTCATTTTTCAATCAAAGATATGTTCAATATTTGGACAGAATATTTTTATAAATGCTTTATCATAATGAGAAAGCTGCCATATTGGTCAATACTGATGATGACTTTTTATTCACCCTTTTTGTGGTAACATTACCATCTGTGACCTTTTTCATTCTCTTGGAATTTTCCTCTCTTTGAGCAATTTGAAATTGTTTACTGAGAATCATTACAATTATGTCATCTCCTTCATGGACTTCAAATATGTGTCAGGTCCATAAACTCTTGCTGACCTTATCCTCTATAAAACTGTTTCTACTTCCTCAAATAACACTTTGAATACTGGAGTGATGGAATCCAAATGTGATTATATTGTAATCAATGATAAGAATAAATCCCCATTAAAAGATACTCAAAAATCTGTTCCATTTTTGTTGTCTTTCTTCTAGTTTCATCCCCAAATGTTTTTGTGATGTTATGGCTTAGTTAATGACTCATGTCATGTTTTTGAAAGTTTATTTTCCCTTCTTCTACTTTCTGCTATTTGGGTAGAAATACTATTCATAATTTTCCGTCATCCTTCTTCATAACATTTTACAAGTGAGCTTGTACTCTAACCAGTGTTGCCTTTGGCTGCTACGTTCTTCTGTTTGGCAAAGAGATCAAGTATTTATTTCCTCAGGTCGGTTTCTGGGCTCCTTTGGCCTCACCATTGTGGTGACTGTTTTGCATCAGTTAGACATCTTTTAAAATGGCAATAATCAGAGTCAACTAATTTTGTTCATTTCTCATTTTTTCAAAGTCAACAGTTTATTTGAATTTGCCAAGTTGGAGCTATTGTAATGTTAGCTCATGTTTCACCTTTCTTCTAATTTGGTAAGAATTTTCACATTCCAACCAGAAAAGGATCTGACTGCCCAATGACAGCAGATACAATAACCAATTGTTTTCCTTCTGCTAAGATAGCCGATCTCATTTTATGGTATTCAGAGATATCTCTATCTCCTTATAGATCCAATATTTAATATTTTCCCCGTGTACCTTCACAGCATCTTCTGAATCTGTTTCCTCTACAGCTTATTGCCTACCACCCTGGTTCAGTCTCTCATCACTTCTCACCTAGACTACTAAAACAGCCTCCTAATTGGTCCCACTACCTTTGGTCTTTCTATCTTTAATCCTTCGTATTAAGACTGCAAAAGTGATATTCATAAAGCATCGGCCTGAACAAGTTAGTTTTTTGCTCAAAAAAACTTCACTGACTTTAAGATAAAAAATAAACTTTTCAGCTTGGCATCTAAAGTTTACCAAAATCAAGTCCAGCCAATCTCTCCTAATTTTGCACATGATTCCCCTACTATACATATTCCATATTCCAGCATTCCTCACACACAAAAAAATCCATCTCCCATTTCCATGTCTTTACCCTCACCATAACCCATGTTGGCAATGTCTCTTCTCTGTCTCTTAGACTCACCAGTTTTTTTTCAAAACTTAATTCAATTATGATCTCCTACTTGATGCTCTAAGCTTCCATAACTTCTTTCTTGATAACTCAAAACTCTTAGTGCACCCCACCCAAAATTATTTCCTATGTATTTTGAATTTTCTCATATGTGGAAATCTTATCTCTGCAGTTGAATGTAAACTCCTTAAAGACAGCTTACTGTTTCATTGTTGTTTTTGTACTCCTGCCTAGCATTTCACAGGTAGCTAAAAATGCTTGCTAAGTGATTGACAGAGTTACCTCTTCAGTTGCACTTGGGCAGGTCTTTAGAGGATGATACTGTATGGGAAATAGTTCCCATAACAAAAGTCATTTTAAAAGATTTTGGAATTTTTTGTATTTTAGATTATTCCCACCATTTCTCCTCCTCATTGATGTAGATATCTAAGAATTGACTATATATTATAAAAATATTTAGAAGTAAGGAGACATTTATTTCCTAAACTGGAACAAATAAAAGTCCTCTCTTGAAAACTTTTCCTGTAATAGCACCCAAAGGCAACCCTGAATCTGGGAACATGTTTTCAGAAAAATAGCTAACATCACCATTCTCCTCTGTTCACAGTGATTTTGGTGAGTGAAATTGCAAAACTATCCTAACAAACCACAACTAGAGTTAAAAAGATATTAAGCCAGATTAAATAGAAGCTTCATCTTTTGCCCAGCTAAATATAGCCTCTTAGTTAAAGTAATTGCCTGCAGCCCTATAAAAAATAAAATTTAACATAACTAAATTGTCGTTCATAAAAGGAAACCTCAGGAAATCTTGGGGCACGTTTATGTGTTAACACTCTGGAGGAGCTTTCGTATAAACCAATAATTTTATAGTCTAAAATGATTTGATTTCCATGCCAACTGTTTGGGAAACATACATACATGGCCCTTAATCTACTATAAAAGAAAATTTTAAGATTCCCCAAAGCCATAAAAAAATACAAACAGTAAGTTACTTCCATTTTCTTAAATCTTTATCCTAATTTGACTATTGGACACATACAAGTAAAACCTATTCTTTAATATTCTATCTATATTATCTCTAGAAGTTAAAGGGTACTGGAAAGAGAAATGTCTTGGACTTTAAGAAATCTGGGTTCTGAACCACTAAGTAGCTAGATGATTTTGAGTAAATTGTTTGACCATTCTGAGCCATACTTTACTCATTTCTAAATGGGCATTATAATATATTTACAATCTTCCTCACATGGTTATTGTGAGGATCATATGAGAAAAAGCACTTTTTAACCATCAAACTCAAGGCATGTATGTAAATTTCTATTATCATTAAGGAATCTTCTCATAGCATTTTTTCATGAGGAAAAAGAGACCATTCTTCAATGCATCTAAAATTGAACAAATTAAAATGGCATGCTGCTTTCAGGAAGAGACTAAAAAACTATCCAATCAAGATCCAAAAGTACATCACTGAGAAGCTGAGAAAGCCTCAAAAAAAATCAGACTCTGTCTATTTTGTAGATGTTAGAAAGTATTTTATTGTATATCAACCAGTACTACTATTCTTAACAAAAGAGAGAAAAAAAGAAAACAACTAAAATGAATAAATAACTAATAAAATAGGATAGAATAAAAAAATAAGTAAACTGACGGTAGAGCCTGGGATTGAGCTTAAATTGTCCACTCCAACTTCTCTAAACTAAAGAGGGAAATTTACAGTTTAAACAAGGAACTCAAAGCATGCTTTCGGCTCCCCACTAAAGTCAATAAAAGCCACATGCCATATCTCTGAGGTTAGTTTTGGCTCAAAAAGGGTGAGCACATCAGAACTGACTCAAGTCTTAGATGGGTTTTTTCCTTTCAAATTAGATTTAAGGCTGAAAGGCTCATATTTGTGTACTTCCCAACAAAAAGAAATTATCAGTTTGTGAAGTGTGTGTGTGTGTGTGGAGAGAGAGAGAGAGAGAGAGAGAGAGAGAGAGAGAGAGAGAGAGAGAGAGAGAGAGAGAGAGAGAGAGAGAGAGAAAGAGAGAGAGAGACAGAGACAGAGAGAAGAGAAGAGAAGAGAAGAGAAGAGAAGAGAAGAGAAGAGAAGAGAAGAGAAGAGAAGAGAAGAGAAGAGAAGAGAAGAGAAGAGAAGAGAAGAGAAGAGAAAGATGTTTTGGGGGGAGAATATATATGGCTCATAATATCACAGGATGGAGAAAAGGCTCAAAGGTGAGAGACTCAAAATTAAAAAATAAAAATGAGAAGAAACCTAAAAGCTTGTTATTGAAAAATAACATTTTGATGAGTTACATGGAAATAAACCCAAAACATATGGATTAAATTCCTCCAAAAATAAACACAAGTTTAAGAGAAAGGAAAAGTGCTTAGCCACTGTTTGAGGTTTTTCTCACCTCAAAGCTCTGGAAAACTCCCTAAAAGGATCCGACAACTTAATGACCCCCACACAGCTAGTTTTAAAATGCATTCCTGTCATATATCCCCAACATCAAAATCAGATTTAAAATGTCTGATTTTTTAAAACTAGCTAGTGTAATATAATTCTCCTCTTTTTTCTCCTTCCTCCCCTCCATCTACCTACAATAGGGAAAAATTCAGTTCATTAACTGTCTTAATTAAAAAAGAAAAATGATCTTCTCACCTCAAATAGAAATAAAAAGGCATCACCAGATTCACAGTTAAAGGTTGTAAGTCCAAAATTCTGCTCAGCTTCCTCTGCTTTCGGTTGCCCTAGGTAAGTCTGTTTCCCCTTTTTGATCTCAGTTTCTCCATTTGTATAAGAGCAAGATATGATCAGATTACCTCTAAAGTTTGTTCCCCTCAGAATTCTTTTAAAGAAAGAGTGGGGGATTCTCTACTCATGCACTGTATTGGCAGAAAGCCCTCAAAGATGGTAGCTAGACCATGCCAAGAATAGGCTACTACTGAATCTTTTGAATGATAGCTCTGATCAGGCTGTGAGCCTAGTGAAAATATCCACATCATTTTTCTTGCATAACTTATGGGGTAAAATAAAAGCATCAAATGCAAGCCTCCCAGAACTCCTGAAGGCAACTCAAACATGACTGAAATAGAATGGGGAAATATTTAATAAAATGAACCTACAATAAAACATATTTAATATTACATTTTAAAATGAAGTCAATATGTGATGTACAGGGATCCTTATGTATGGATTAGTAGCCCCCATTTCTATTTGAATTTAATGCCACTGGGAATGAGTAAGAAAATGGATGGATAGAGGGTACAGTAACAACCAATTTTGTCTTTGAGTTAAGGCTATGCCTTGTTTCAGAAGAAAGTCTGGGAAGAAAACAGAAGATTTTATCAACATATTGAAGATAAGTCTGACAGAAAGAGCATTAAACTTAGAGCCAGAAAATCTGTGTCTACATTCTGGTTTTTATCAGATACGTTATTTTGTGTGAATCACTTTCCATCTCAATGAGAATGTTAGTCTAGACCCTAGATCAAAGGTTTCTTGACCTTTTTTGTATCCTAGACACCCTTGTCATCCTGGGAAACCTATGGACTCCTTCTCTGAATAATGTCTTTAATACATATAGGATGTTAGGCTGAAATTAATTATGTATTTTTCCCCATCCAAGTTCATAGATCTGAAATCTCAACATAGACCTTCTTTGATCTCAAAGATGATATCAAAGGGGCTTGCCAGGCCTGAATTCTATGAATTCTTCCATGACTTCTAGTAAAATAGTTATTACCAGGATGATATAGTAAGTGGATAAATGGATACTGAGTTAGATGATCTGGGTTTTTTCTTTCGGCCTCATCAGCTACTTATACCTCACTATGTCTTGGTAACTCATCTTTACAAGACCACCTGTTCCCTAACTCCCCCACAATGTAGAAGAGGCATGAACTCATATCCATAAAAGTATCTCAGCTCACAGAGCAAAAGAACACTGAAATAGAAGGTATTATCAGGGCTTCATCCCCGTCCCCCATACATTCCATGCTGGTGAGAATTCACTGTCTTTGCGGTCTTTCCCTGAAAGCTGACATGTAGTCTTTATTCTGACACAGGAAAATAACCACCACATATAAGCACTCACTGTGAGGCTGCTAGCTTCATTCATCAAAGTCAATTGGAAAAGTGATCCCAGACATAAATCAGACATCCCAAGTCATGGGGCAGTATTCCTTTGTGAAAAGGTTGGAGCAGAAGCTAACTTGCTACCTGTCCAGAGATGTTGGAAAGAGAATTCCTCCAAGGAAAAAAAGCAGCATTGAACTCTTTATTTAAACCAATGTAATACTATGGCATTTACACAATGGAATAGAAGATGCAACCTATTTGAGAGGGAAATATATTTTCTCTTATTCTTTGTAACCCCAGCATTGAACACTATGCGCGCGCTCTCTCTCTCTCTCTCTCTCTCTCTCTCTCTCTCTCTCTCTCTCTCTCTCTCTATCTCTGTCTGCCTCTTTCTCTCTTTCTCTCTCTCTCTGTCTCTTTCTCTCTCTCTCTTATCTCTGTCTGCCTCTCTCTCTCCTTCTCTAAATCTGTCTGCCTCTCTCTCCTCTTTCTCTCTCTCTCTCTCTCTCTCTCTATATATATATATATAGTTGGTATTTAACAAATGCTCATTGAATAGAACTGAATTAATAGTTTTAGAATGAATAAACAAAAAATATTAAATTTTTTCTATGTACCATGCACTGTGCTAGTCCCTTCTATAGAGAAACTCCCCAAAGATAGCATAATTTCATTGAAAGTCAAAGAGAAAGTCCCTATATTCTTTAAGGTAAAAAATGTCATCTTTAATATTATTTTCATGAACACCATATAGTGCCTGATACTGAGACATTTGACAATGTCTGAGCACTATCAGTCAATAGTAATATAATCTGAGTAATATAGTCAAATAACATTCACAAACTTCATTTAAGATTCTGTCATTGCCAGTGAGCTAGTTCAGTCATGTCCAAAACTTCATGACTTCATGATTTGCCATATCCTTCTCCATCTCATTTTACAAATGAGAAAACTGAGGCAGAGTGAAGTGATTTGCCTGGGGTCACACAGCTAGTATGTCTGAGAATGGATTTGAACTCATAAAAATAAGTCTTCCTGGTTCCAAACAAAGTGCTCTAACCATTAGTCACCTAATTGCATTTGCTTTAAGGTTCATAAAATATCTTATTCATAACAAATCTATGAAGTAGATAGTTTGAATATTGTTATACCTATTTTGCAGATAAAAAAGAAAAGGGAAGTTGCTTGTTTTGGGTAATATGGCTTGTCTTAAACTAGAGTAGGCTATCAAATGAAATAATATTTGTAAAGTTCATAACACAGTGCCTGGTACATAGTAGGTGTGCTATGTATAATTTTTATTCTCTTTCCCCTTTCCTTACAGTCTTGGTCTTTTAACTATAAGGTAAAAAATTAGCTTTTTCTCTTTCTCCATTCTACCATTCTATTAACAATTAATGACAAAGAGAAAAATATCACTTTCTTTGTATGAACAAGATTTTTGTTTTATACTATGTTAAAAAATATGATTTAAAACAACAAAATTTTTATCAACTATCCTTTTGTCATAGGATCTTATAGGAAGACTGAATAATACTACAAAAACTTCTCCAATCTTCAAACTCCATGAAAGAGTATTTGCTGTAGATACACAATTTCTAAGCAATAGTCATCTGTTTGTTGTCTTTTGTAAATATTGGAAAGATAATGCTCATTTTCTGTCCAGCAAGAAAAAAATTCCTTTCCTAGCAATTTGTGTCATCGGTTTGGTCAAATTTGGAACTCTCTAATATAAAGGAATTGTTTGAAATATCACTGGGGCTTTTAGAGACTCTTATGGTTCCTTGCCTGTGGAAAGAGATACAATAGAACTTTTGTTATAACTGGAGCCGGGCTCAGTATTAATTAGGTCGACTAAAACAATTTTGACTACAAATCTAAGCAGAGTCCCCAAAGATTTTATTGTAATCATTTTTCCAATCATTTGCAACAATTTTGTTTAGGTTAGGTCATACAAAGTGCTAGAATTGGGATTTGTTTCTTTATGGCAAATTAAGCGTGGAAATTTAAAGTTGAAGATGATCATTTGAGGTCATTTAGTCCAACTTTCCACTCACAGCAGTAATTCCCCTCTACAATATTCCAGAAAGGAAATCATTTAACCTTTGATTAAACACCTTCAGCAATGGAGAATTCCCAAGGCAATCAATTCTATTTTTGAACACCATCAATTATTTAAAGATTTTTTTGGATACAATGGACTCATATCTTTGATGAAGTGGATTCTAAGCCAGCAGAAGTAAGTTAAAAATTAACCTTGAAAATCCTTTAAATTGCTGAGTATAGAATATCTTTAAATAGTTGTATATACAATGGGAATAAAGCCTCCCTCAAAAGAAGAGTCTATATCAAAGAATTGACTGACCTATGATGGTTACATACATCTATATATTTTAGGGTTTGTTTGGTTTTTTGTTTCTTACTATTCCCAGTAAAAACTCCTCCTCAGGAAACAGATGAAACTAGGGTTTCTCAAATAGAAGAAAACAAAAATAGACAATGTTTTAGTAGGCAAGAAAACTGAAAATTAGGTGAAAAAAATACTTTTCCAAGACCTTTACACATAAGTGTGATTATATTTGAGGGTGATATCATCACAGAACTCTTTCTTCTTCCTGATTTGCCAGGAGAAAAGAGCAAAGTTATGGTTCCTTAAAGCTTCCACCTACTGATCTTTAGCCTTTCCCTCATGAACTGCACTGAAGACATCTAATCCCTCTTCCAAGAGGCAACTCTTCAAAGATCTGAAGAAAATTCTGACTCCATTTTCTTTCCTTTTTTAAAAAATTACCATTGCTGCCTTCCAGACTCCTTTTCCCCTTTCAAAAACACCTTATAACAAAAACAAAAGGCTGTTTCTCCACTAGAAGCCACCCCAAATGTAGAAGGGAAGCCCTACCTAATAATTAGTGTATATGTATGTATATAATGTGTTTGTGTGTATATGTACATATACACAGATATATGAACATTTTATACTTGTGTATCCATGCAGAGAGAGAAACAGAGAGAGAGAAAAGGGGGAAGAGAGAGAGAGAGAGAGAGAGAGAGAGAGAGAGAGAGAGAGAGAGACAGAGAGACAAAAAGAGACAGAGACAGAGAGAAACAGAGAGTGACAGATAGACACAGAGATAGAGACGAAGAGACAGAAGAGACAGAGAGATAGAGAGAGATAGGACAGAGACAGAGACAGAGAAAGGAGATTCCAATATAATTGACTTTTTTCTGAATTCTCTACATTCTTCACTAAACTCTTTTAAAAGGTACTACAGTTTGATTTCAGTGGACAATAAGGACTAATAGTAATATCAGATATGGATGATACAAGATTTTTAAGTGGCTAGGTTTGGCTATACCACTTTCACTGAAAATATTACTATCTAAAATTTTGGCCAGAGAGGAATGTGATTCCATAGGCCATGATTAAGTGACATAGTAGATAGATTCTAGACTTAGAGTCAAAGAACTTTGATCCAAATTCTTTTCATGACCTTGAACTTAGCTTCTCTGGGCCTCAATTTTCTCATCTGGAAATGAAAGGAGTTGGACTAGAATCCACCCAGGCATTCTTAAACCATTTCTGTGTCAAAGACTATCAAATGAAGCTTTTGAACTCCTCACAAAAATGTTCTCAATTTCAAAAAATAAAATACATAGGATAACAAGAAAATCAAACATATTAAAATAAAGATATAATTTTTTCCATCCAAGTTCATGTACCATCAGAAGCCTATCCATGGACCCTGAGACTATAGTCCCTGATTAAAAACTTCTGAACTAATTAGATGGGACCAAAGGTCAGTTGTACCTCTGTGATCCTCACAACAAGGAACCTTTTTAGTGCTAAGAAACAGGAGTACAAGGAATTCACCTCATTTTGAACCTGGGGTCAAGATATCTTCTTGAATGAATAGATATGAACAGAAGAAAACTCTTGCTCTGCTTTTTTGCTGAATTCTTTTAAACAGAACAATTAGGATTACAATTATGTTAACAATAGACTTTACGGTTTTCAAAGCACTGTCCACATATATTATTTTGAGGTAGATAGTGCAAGTATGTTTTTCCCATTTTGCAGGGAAGAAGAAGAAGGAAGAGGAGGAGGAGAAGGAGGAGGAGGAGGAGGAGGAGGAGGAGGAGGAGGAGGAGGAGGAAGAAGAAGAAGAAGAAGAAGAAGAAGAAGAAGAAGAAGAAGAAGAAGAAGAAGAAGAAGAAGAAGAAGAAGAAGAAGAAGAAGAAGAAGAAGAAGAAGAAGGAATAGTTCCCATTTATAGAGTGTTCTCAGGTTTGCAATGTACTTTACTGTAAGATCATAGATTTAGTGTTGGAAACGACCTTAAAGGCCATCTAGGCAAACATTCTTCTTTTGCAAATTAGGAAAATGAGGCAAAGTTAAAATGATTTCTCCAAGCTCACTAAGCCAAGAAGTATTTCAGGAAACTTTTAAACCAGATATTTCTAATTCCACTTCCAATTCCCTCTCTACTACATTATGCTCTTTTCATGCACTGTCTCATTTGTTCCTTGAGATGACTTAATGAGGCAAGTGTTATTATTATCTCCATTTTACAGATGAAGATATTGAGACCAAGATATTGGGGTTAAGAGATTTGTCCAGCATCAGAGTTACTAAGAACCTGAGGTAAGGTCCCTGTCAGCCTATTTTCTCTATCTACTGCACCATGCTATCTCTACTACATCTGTCACATTTATGGATTGACAAAACTTTGAGATGGGTGCTATTCCAAATTCAGCATTCCAGACTTGCTATATATTCTGACCCGCTGACACTGAGGGTCAGAAAAGTCAAAGGTCTTGCCCCAGATGATAGTACTGGTCCTAGGGAATAAACTGAAGAATTGTACTTTCACCCAGCACCAGATAAGTTACAAACACTTTGGATCTTCTAGGAGAGAAGAGATTTTATGTGCTTTTTTGTTATTCCTAAAAGGATTGGGGAGGCAGGAGATAATAGGGAAAGGGAGATATATTATCTTCTCCATCCCCAACATACACAAGTACTAAATTGGCCTGCATTCATTTGTGTTAATCTGATACCCTGAAACCCAGAAGTATTTGGGGGGAAAGCTTAAAGGAGAATAATTGGACTTTGTTTTCCAGGTTATAAAAAAGAAGTCATGGATCTTCACGGTCAACTAAAGTTCTAAAAACATAAATCCACATTCTCTTTGTCTGCAATTAAAGTTAAATGAAATCCCCCCAAATCATTTTTAATGCTAACTAAACTGTATTCAACTACCTCTGTTGGGGTAAGATAAACTACCATCTGCTCCATGATTTTGCACTTATATGAAATTTGGCCTGTGTACCCAGAATATTTATTTTAACAGGGAATATTGGAAGTTTAAAGGCATTGGGGCAATTTAGTCTACTTAAAAGAAAGCTGAAGAGTGGTAATAACTATCTTCCAATATTTGCAGGGTCACCACAAGGTTATTAGGGGGTGCAGACCAGGTGTTCTGTATCTCTACCTAAGACAGAAATAGGTTTAAATAGCAGTAACAGAGCTTCAGGTTATTAAACAAAAAGGAGAACTCCTTTATATGAAGGATGATTAAACAGGACTAGGCTACTGAGGAAGGTCATGAACTCTCCATCTCTGGAAATGTTTAATAATAGAAGAGATAATTGTCTATTATAGATGGCTTAAGTGACAGTAGAAAAACTAGACTAAAATATCTCAGCAATCTCTTTCAGCAGGTGGATTTTATCATTTAATGTGACTCAGAACTGAGGTCTACAGGCAACGAGTCTGACTTACTTACTTACAACTGAGAGCCACAGTGATTGAATTAGTTCCTGTCTGTTTGGATATAGGTTAGGGTAATGAATTGATATTTTTTTCTCAATAGATAATTGGTTAAAGGCCATTAAAAAAATCTCTAAGGAAAAATAGCAAACTATTATCAACCATGTGAAAAAATGTTCTAATTCAATAATAATAAGGGAAATACAAATTGTAACTGTGAAATTTCATCTCACACCAAGGAAACTGGCAAACATTAGGAAAAAATGTAAATATCCACTGTTTAAAGGAGTTGTAGAAATATGAATTATTGGTGAAGCTGTAGATTACTACAACCTTTCTGTGAAAATGCAATTTGAAATTAAGCAAAGAAAGTGACCAAAATGTCCATAACCCTTGATCCCCAAATCCCACTGCTAAGTACGTAACCCAAGAAGATCAAGGGCAAAAAGAAGGGTCCTGGATACACCATTCTATTTGTAGCAGCACTTTGTAAAAAAAATCAGAAACAAATTAGATACCTTTTGATTGGAGAATGACTAAACAAATGGTGGTTTTGCTGTGCTGAAAAAAATATGAAGAACACAGAGAAACATGGGAAGACATATAATGTGAAGTGAAATAAGTAGAAACCAGAAAAATACATATGTAATAGGTACAACAATATGAATAGAAAGAATAATAACAAAATTAAAATTTAATGTTTTGAATTATAATGATTCATCTTAACTCTAAAAAATGCACCTCTTTCCCCACCTCAGTTCATTGAGAAAAATTCAGAAAAAGTATCTCCTCCCTTCCCCTTAAAGAGATAGAGAACAATGTATGATAATGCATGTGCTATCACATCTGACTGATGTATTGCATGATTTTGCTTAGAGGTTTTTTTCTTTTTTTCTCATAAAATGTTTTTGTTAGGGGCAGCTAGGTGGCTCAGTGGATAGAGCACCAGCCCTCAAGTGAGTAGGACCTGAGTTCAAATCTGACCTCAGACACTTAACACTTCCTAGCTATGACCCCCTGCAAGTCACTTAACATCAATTGCCTCAGAAAAAAAAATTGTTAAAAGAGATGATTTTTCTATGAGAGGTTGGATTAATATATTTATAAATGAGAGTGGTATAAAAATAAAATACAATAATAAAATTAATATTTTAATAAAATAAAACAAACTTCCATGTATATTATATATATAAAGTATCACAAATTATCTTTTTTTTTAGGAACCATTTCATAATTATATTTATACACTGCTTTGGTGGGCTGATTCCAAGATATTTTATGCATTTCAAAGTTATTTTAAGTGAGACTTCAAATTGTTCATATTCCCTTCTGGGTTTTGAAATTGCTATATAGAAATGCTGTTGATTTTTTGTTAGTTTATTTTGTAAGCAGCTGCTTTGCTGAGGCCATTTAGTGTTTTAATTAGTTTCTTTGGGAATTCCCTAGGATTTTCTGAGTAAGCCATGTCATCAGCAAATGTACTTTGTTTCATCTCCTCTTTGCCTATCTTTATGCCTTTATATTCTTTCTTTTGCCTTATTGTGCATTTCTAGTATTATATTAAGTATTAACACAGATGAGTATTCTTGCTTTAACCACGTATATATCTATATCTATATCTATATCTATATATCAGTGTAAGCGTGTGTGTGTATGTGTGTGTGTGTGTGTGTGTGTGTGTGTGTAAAATTTTTAGTGTTTCCTCAAAGGGTATAATTCAAGCTTTTGGTTAGAGAAAGATACTTTTTATATCTCCATGAATTCTTATATTTTATATAAATACAAATACATTTATTTTCACAAGAATTTCCGTTATCCATTCTATTGCTCTATAAGACTTTATTCCACTGTCAATGCTTTATTTTAGTGCTGGCTTTTGGTCATCCCCTAAATCCTATCTCAATAGCTGTTCTAGTATCAGTCTCTTCACATCTTGTCACCCTAAAATTCAGAGGTAAGAAGCTAACAACATCAACAAGCCCAGGTGGGAGAATGAGAGACCTCATTCACTTGCCAGAGGGAGAAGAAGACCTATGAGCAGCTAATTTTTGTTTTTAATATAGTCAAGCTCACTTGGTACAAACAGAAAAATCAAGGGTGATGACTTTCCTTATTCCTTCAAAAACAGATCATAGCATGTCAATAAGGACTGGGAAAGGACTGATGTCTTTGGATAGGAGTAAGGAAAGAATTTTAGTCTTCGGTCTGCTAAGAAGGGAATACAAATGATTATGATAAGAATATGGCTTATCTAAAGTTTATGTCTTGCCCAGTGTATCTAGCAGTGTAGCTTGTATAAAGTGGCATTTAGTATTTAAAAGTACATTAGTCTTTGGTCAATAATCTTATCTCTCTTCTCTTCTTCCTTAAGTCCATTCTTGACATGGCTGTCAGATTAATTTTCCTTATCTTTAAGTCTGGTCATGTCCCTTCTGTGCTCAAAACTCCCTACTGCCTAATGAACAATGTTCAAATTCCACAACCTGACATTCAAGGCTCTCTATCATCTATCACCTTTATTTTCAGTCTTAGCTTCATCTACTTACTCTCTTCTAATCCAAACACATGGATTTATTTAGTGGGAAGGGAAACTAGAAACCATAACACCATCATCTATTTTTATGAATGAGAAAACAACTCATGCTTTTCTGCCCCCATGAATGCTCAAGCTATCTTCTATATCTAGAATTCTATCCATTCTCTTTCTCTGCTTACTGAATTCCTATCCATCCCAGCTTTTTGTGAGGATTAAATGTGATGATTCTGCATTTTTTAAACCTTAAGAGTGCTATATCAAAGAATACATACAATACAAGAATGCTATAGAAATTAGTGCCATTTATTCCCACCATCCCCCAATACCGTAACACAGTGCGAATGCTTGACATTTTTTTTGTTTGATATTTTGTTGTTGAATTGCAACATGAGATATTCTTACAGGACGTAAAAAAGAAACTAGTTTTCAAAAAGGATATCAGAAATTTCCTTGTGGAAAGACCCAGATTGTCCAATTAATAAACTAGAGATTAAAAACATGCAAACCCACAGAAAGCAACATCATCTATAAAACTGAAGCAACATTTCCCACAACTTCCTACCACCCTTTGCTCACAGACTAATCCAAGGAAATGCGGTAATCATCTTAAGAAAACCAATTATTTTCTTGCTTCAAACAGAACTTTAGGAGAGAATGTGGAAAAAGCCAAGAAGGCTCCTCTCCTCCCTGGAGCTAAAGATAGGGAAGGGAGAGAAAGAACAGAGGAAGACATGAATGTGTATTTGACAATTTATTGCCTTGGTGTGGCCCAATGGACTGCTCTCTGAAAAACTAAAAAGCTCCTAAGGAGACACCTGCTACCAAATTCTTTCAAATGACATGACAAGTTTTGAATACTATTAACTGTATAATCACTGATAAGTCAACTATAGGTTCTCGGTGCCTGTGAAGGAGAATAATGCTTACAAATGGTTCTATATGATGCAATTCCCAGCTCCCTTTAGTTTGGTTAGGGAAATAAATTTCAGAAAATTATAAGCAGTAGGAAAAGTGACTAAGGAGATGAAAGCAACTGAATTACCCTCAGGGAGCACAAAGGCTTTACCAGAATTTAGGACAGTGCCTAGAACAAAGTAAGTAGCAGGGAACGAATGAAGGGTGTGTTTGGAAAGGGAAAGATAATGAGTTCTGTTTTAGAAATGTTGAACTTGAGATGGTCACAGGACACTCAGTTTGACTATCAGGCAGCTGAAATGTGTAAACTATAAAGATATTTGAGTGTTTTTTAAATGATGCGATGCTTTTAGGAAATTTAATCTGACAGTAGGTATAGGAGAAATTGGAGGGAGGAAGGAGGACTGGAGAGAGAGAAATTAGTGTGAATGTTGTGTCAATAGTCTGCACCAGTGGTTGGCCTAATCTGACCAGCAGCCTTTTTTTTTTTTTGTACTGCTCATAGCAAAGAATGTTTTCACATTTTAAAATAAAGTTTTATTGCATTTTTTAAAGTATAAAAATAATCCATAGCTCTTGAATATATAAAAACAAGAAAGATTTAGCCCACTAGCCATAGTTTACCTATTCGGGGTATACAAAGGAACCAAGTAGCATCAGGCCTGAATAGGCAATAAAAGTATGAAGTAGGGATAAAGGTAGAAGTTGATATAAGAAGAAATTGAAAAAGTAAAATTCATAGTCCTGGAAACTGACAGGATGTAGAAGATAAAAGAAAAAGATCACTCCAAATTTGGAGAATAGATTGGAGTGGAGAAGCATGATGAGTTTTATGATTCTAGCTTCAGTTCTGGACTATTTGAACTTGAAATGCCAATGGAACATCCATATACAGTCAGAAGTTCCTGGTTAAATATCAAGAGTTTAAAACCAAATACATAGAGATGAAAGTTAAAGTTGTGAAATCAGAATACCTACCTAGGGTAGAAGATAAAGTGAGTCAAGGACAAAACTTTGAGGGAAAGTCTAAATTTTTAGAGAATTTTTTAAAGACACCAGCCAAAGAGATAGGGGAATAATCAGAGAGGTAAGAGAAGAAAGACTCAGAATCATATAATAAAATATAGATAAAAGATTAGAAAATTTTAGTCAGGAAGTGGTATCGGACACTGTCTGATGGCTACAGAAAGAAGAGGAAAGGTGCTGAGAAAAAGACTATTAGATTAAATAATTAGGAAGTGTCCTAAAGCTCCATAATATTGCAGGTTCAAATCCCATAGGATCAACTACAAACATCTTGCACAGGATAACTGCCTGTCTTTTTACTATGCAAATTATTATGTGGATTAAGTTTCAATCAGACTCTAAAAAATATTTGGCATTGACAAAGAAGATTACTATTCTGGTTTGCCCTCAAAACTTCAATTTTGAGAGTCAATTAAAACCTAAAATATAATTAATCTGTATTGTGTGTAACAAAATTAACTTCCTTTGAAAATAATACATTTCAATTTATTTTTTTCCTGTTAGTGCCATTCCTAAGACATAAGGGAAGAAGCAGAATAGCCACTCCAGCAGGGGTATATTGGAACTAGGTAATATAGGCTCAGAGAGCTATTGGTTAAATTTTCACTGTGAAAATTTATATCTCAGAAATTAGCAAATGCTCCAAATCAGGATTTAATTTATTGTTTTGTTGATTATCTACAGTGATGATGTTGTTCAGTTATTTCAGTCATGTCTGATTCTTTATGACCCAATTTGGGGCTTTCTTGGCAAAGATACCAGAGTGGTTTGCCATTTTACAAATGAGGAAAACTGAAGCAAACCAGGTTAAGTGACTTGCCCAGGGTTACAAAGCTATTAAGTGTTTTGAAGCTAGATTTGAACTCAGATCTTCCTAATTCTAGACCCAACACACTAGCAACTGTGCCCAAGAAAATATTAATAATGCAGACTAAATTTTAAAGTGTGTCCTCCTGGAGAGCCAGTTGTTAAACATTTACCATCACATTGCTGCATCAGGGCTCCAGAGAAAAATATCAAAAAATCATTCATTCATTGTCATGGGGAAGAGAAAAAGGAAAAAGAACTAAAAAGGAAGAGCACTAAGATGATCCTTCTTCATTTGATCTACCTTGAACAGTCTCTAAATAGATTTATTTGAAACAGTTTTGGATGCATGGCAGTAGAGACATCCATTCTTATTAAAGAATGGCACATAGTTATTACCAAGAAATCAGATATAAGAAACTGAAGGGATTGCCCTTTCACTTCAATATATATTCAATAAATGACACTAAAAGCTTTGTCTAAGATAACACTAAAAGACCAGAAGACAATCTAATATAATCCATTATCCTGAGGTTTTAAAGAAATTACAAATCTAGTATTATGTTTAAAAATAATTCAGATGATAGACTGTTTTTAATCCATTATTCAACAAAAAGATCCACATTTTAATACAATAATTTAATAATTAAATTACTTTGGAAATAGCAAAAGGTCAGTCTAATTTTTTTTGTTTACTATCTTAGACCCTAATACAATTTCATGTTATTTTTTCCTCAGCTGTTAAGATTCCGTTTCTTTGCTCTTATACAAAAACAAATAATTAATCAAACAGATTGTGCTGTCTGCTGGTTAAATAAAGGGAACTCTTAAAGTTGGTTAATTTGTATCAGAAGAAGAAAATATCATAATTCACCTATTCCATTCATGGATTTACTATCATCCTAGATTCCTCTGTTCAGTACCTCTCTTATCTGATCTCTTACTCTTGATTTGTGACAGGGAAGAAACAGTGGATCTAATTAAACACCCTCTTTTATTAGCCATGTTAATTCTCTATTTCTATAAATAATCCAGAATTAGCTACATTAAAATATTTCTCCTACCAGAACGCCATCAGGAAATGAAATAGCTAATTGTCAAAACAACTTAGGGGTTCATATCCTTCCTTTTCACCACATTTCTAGTCAAACTGAAATTCACTTGGTAACATCTTCAAATATCCAGAACCATGCTGTTGTTGTTTTTTTTTTTTCAACTTCCTACCTGCTAGATGAATTATGTTAAGGTTCCTTAGAATCTATTAAAATAAACAGGAGAAAGTAGGAAAATGAAAATAATAAATAAGAAAATAATAAAATGAGAAACACTGGTATATAAAAAACTTTCTATGAGAAAGATGTCAATTTGAACATTGGTTTCTCAAACTTCTTACCATGCATTATACCCTATATTCATAGTACTTTATATTCACAAATGAGATGCAGCAATTTTTGAAGTATTAAGCTATCAGGTTTTCACCTTAGATAAAACAAACAAAAGAAAGCATGAGTGTTACACATTTTGAGAGCTATTTTCTGCAATAATACACTATTCCAAGATTCCAATATTCCACTGATTTCTTGCCTGCCCAGGTACTAAACTAGACTAATGACTAAAAGTCATTAAAGAAGGGGGAATAGAGAACAGAGAAGAGAGAAGAGGAATACCTCTATCTCTATCACCACCTGGGGATTCAACTTTCAATCAACTTTTAGGAAGTTCTTGTTCTATAAAAAGCACTATCCTGGGTAATAGGGAGAGGGCACTGCAAAGATAATTAAGAATATATCCTTTTCCAAAAGCTTACAGCTTAGTAAGGAAGAGAAGACATATACACAAATAATTGTGATATGAAATGAACATCAGTACATAAAACAGGCAGAAAGTGCTATGGGAGCAGAAGAGAGAAAGAAAACTCCACCCACAAAGGGGAGAATTAGGTCCAGCAAAAGTCACAAAATTCTTCTGAGAAAGAAAATGAGTTTTTTTTCTTCCCTGAGTACATTAAGCTATGTGAATAATAAAATACTTACTTTAATCTGTTGTCCAAATGTTTCATGTGGGGAAAACCTGGCACTGGTTTTGTCCATGACAAAATTCTTCCATTTATCCCTGAATGTATATTTCTGGTAAAAAGCACATCTGCTTACATGCTAATTCCAGCAGTAATTTTTCCAATACGAAGATAAAGTGATCTGTCAGTCAAACACAATTATTATGTTAGTAGAAATATAATTCTCCAAGATTCAGAATGAATGCTCAGCTAATTTAAAATTAGAATCAAGAGGTCTAAAACAAACAAACAAAAACAAAACAAAACAGGTTGTTTGAATTGTTTATGCATTCACATATGCATATTATTCTATCCACTAGGAGGCAGTGTGATGTACTGGGGGGAAAAAGACAGGATCAAAGAGATACATATTCTAGTTTCAGCACTGCCAATAACTTGTCCAACCTCCCTTCAAGTGATCTAGGGTAAGTCATTCCTCATTTTCAGGCCACAATTCTAAAGTTCTTTGGAACTATATGTAGTTAATTAATAAACACCGGCCAATGACCATGAGTTTGGGGGTTATTTTCCCAATCCAGATATATGACTTCTTCCATGTAGGGAATTTTTCATAAAGGAAATCCTTTCCCTGATGCAGGTCAACAATTGATCTGTAACTATACATCTTAAGTGAGTTGACTGGGGCACTGAGAGCTAAAACATCTTGCCTTTTCCCATATGGCTGATAGGTGTCAGAGACAGGTCTTAAATGCATTTCTTTCTCACACTATCACTATATCATACTACATCTAAATATAAATTTTGAGGGTTACAGTTTTTGTTTGTTTTGTTGATTTAACCTATGTGCTTCCTTCACATAAATATAGATATTTAAAATGATTTGTAAAACAAAATTTCACTTATTAATAGTTCATTTACATATATGTATACATATATATGTATATACATGTATACATATATTTGGAGGAGGAAAGAAAAAAATTCTTTACATTTTAAAAAAGAATTTGATTGCTTCCATATTCAAGGCAAAGAAGTAGGGTTAAGGTTTTCAACTCACTGCAAAGTATATAGAATGGTTAGAACTGATAGTGACCATCACATTTTGAGGTCATCTACTAAAGTTAAGCATGACTTAGAACATTTATTAGATTGGTTGCTTGAAAATATCCCTGCTACTTCCTAATAGTATATTTGAACATGTAAATTAATGTGTCATTAAACAAACATTCATCAAGCTTATACTATTTGCAATGCATTGTGCTAAGCACTGAGAGAGATACAAAAATTAAACAAAATAGAGTCCTTGCCCTCCTACATTTTAATATATGTGCTGCAGAAGGGAGCACAACCCTCTTACACTTTAAACAATATTTTATTTGTTCCAAATTATTATAAGTATTATCTTTTTTTCTGCAGACATACACATTTTATATTCATCCTCTATAATGTTTTTTAAAGTCTCAATTGGTGTTCATAAACATTGTTGGCTTTAAAAATTCTTAATACTTTGGTATGAAATAAAGAAAGAAATGAAGGCAGATATGTAAAAGAAATGATAGAGAAAACTAAATCTTTTTCTTATTTTTGAAAGCAATGTTTCTATACTAATCTCTTCTAAATTTTTTAATTTCTATTTCCACTCTTGACTAACCTATTATTCTATTCCTCTGACACTTTTCCTTTCCTCTTCAGCAAGTAATACTGATTGTTATCTAGAATTTATACTAGAACCTTAAAAAAAACAAACCCAAAGAATGGTCTAGGATACTGATGGGTCAGGAAAGCATGTTGTTCTATTTTAAAAACTTTTCTTCAGAGCTTTAAGAAGTTTTCTTCAGAGCCTAACATACAAACAAGTTGATGCAAGCAGACCTTGAATTTGATCATATATTACTGAAGTTTCCTCCACAAAATAAATGTTCCAAACTTCTTTAAGAATTTATGCTACCTCTGTCCCGGGACATACAAGAGTCTGTTGCCTTAGCGGTCTCAGTCACATTTACTCTCCCCATCCCAACCCCAAAACCCACGCAAGCATACATACGCATTGAAAACACTGAAACAGGTGAAAGCAATAAGGCTCTCCTTGAGACCCAGGGATATTTTGGCCACAGGCTCGGGAAACTGCTGGGAGCTGTCCATGGTGCAGAGCAATAGACCCCGCCCTCCTATGAAGCTTCAGTGCCCCGGGGGGTGGGGTCTATGATTCCTTTAGGGACTTATTGGAATCCTAGGCTCTAGAGTCCTTTAGAATATGAAATGGAAGGGAGAGGGATGAAAACTATGTAAAATTAGA